>NW_027664037.1:0-92337 GCF_964034855.1 Anser brachyrhynchus
TAATTTGAAGTAAAACGCCACGCAACAGGAGAAATGTCAGGGACACTTTTTAATGATGCTCTGTGATGTATATTTATTCAGTAGTGTAGGAGCTGGGAATTTTGAGCAAGTTATAATGACAGGACAGTCTTGAAGGTTATTATTCTCATTCCACATTTGATCCTGCCTTGATCCTGCCCCTTTCTATAACATTAGTACTAGAGCTTCACCAACAAGAGAGCAAAACAATAGCACGTCCCTCAGAAAGGCTTCTCTTCCCAGTTCATCACTAATTGGGACATGGAGACACAAGCCACTGCCTTGCAAAAGAACAAAGCACATTGAGAGACAGTCTCACCTTCACCAGGAAACAAATTAGACCTCTGTGGCCCAGAAAATGTTTTTTAAAGGTTCGTTTTGTTCTTACAGTAACTTGATTTTTTTGGAAGTAGGTGTTTGGGCTTCAGTCTTGCCTGTGGTAGCAGAGGTCTCAACAGACTGTGACAAAAGCAAAAACTACTGGACAAAGCATTTATTGCTTATGTTTTATATACAATGACATACATAAGGACAAACACGTAAGTGAATGCGCTACATCTATTTTGATTAAAATATATATCAGAAGTCTCTGATCTGTGGTTTCATTTTAACTATGCTGGATTTTCATTTGTATTCAAAAACTGAAAAATATTTTAACCTTTCTGAAATGGATCATGTTAAAATAAATTGAAGCAAGTTGATGAAAAGTGTTAATTAACCTGCTTTCGTCTCATTAAGAGTCTGTGTTTAACCTATAGGTCATCTCCTTTTTCAAGAGATGTATGGATTTGATCTTCAATGATGAGCTAAACAACCCAATCCTCTATTGATGACTGAGTCAACTCCTGAAGTTCCTGCTTTTTTCGAAGGGGAGAGGACAAGAAAATATCTAAAAAGAAACTGCTGAGCTTTGTAAGGAATTATTCTAAGTCATTTTATGCAGGAGAGGTTGTAATGATGCTGACCCTGCAATATCATGGGGGGCTTAAGACAAAAATAGACAATAAAAATGGGATTTTTTTTTTAACCTTACAGGTTATACAGATATAATGGCTGAACTTTTCCAAAAGAAATTATTTTTTCCCACATGTTTATGTGCTGAATTGGAAATATTTATAAGCATCAGCCAATTGCTCATCTTGACTTTCTTTTTTTTGTCTGTGCAGTTACCAGTTTCAAGACCCCCAACGTGACTAAAGATTGTCTGGAGGTTGCAGGGACACAGAGCAGAAAGGGGAAGAAGGCAGGGAGAAGCAGGAGAAGAATCAGCTGCATATACCCAGAGCAAATGTTTCATGCCGACTGGCTCTCTGTACAGCAGAATTTGATAGGTAAAGATCCTGGAGAAGTAACTCCATAAGAGTCAATATATTTGTATTTCTGCTTTTAAAAATATAACTCTAATAATGCTATAGATAGGTCCAAAATTGGCAGGAGAGATAGGCTGGAGATCTATGCTTTTTAATATCAAGCTCTTCACCGAGATGACTTTTATCACATTAATGGCTAAATCACACTAACTGTAAAACAGCCAAAATGAGGCAATTAGTAAGGCTTGTGACAGCCACAGAAAATGAAACGCACTAGGTTTTCAATGCAAGCCAGATGGATATCTTCAATATATTTCTTATTGTCTGCTTGTGGTAATACGTTCAATTAAACTGAGTCAGTACTACAGAAGACCATTTGAATTGCCTGAAAAAAATTAATTGTCTGCTGCAAATTTAATGAAGCCTAACAGTTATATTGTGTTTACAAGTTTTATTTGTTATGATCAGTAAGTGTTTACAAGAAAAAAAACTAACTTCATTCAGCTAGCCCTAAGAGCGAACCATCGGCATTTTACAGTTTATTTCATTTACATGTTTCTTTGCCACTTACTGTTTTTGTCCTTAGGAGCTGACCTATTTTTTTCTCCCCCTTCCAAGAAGCAGACCTCGTGGCACTGCTCATTCACGAGTGTCTGTGAGTTGAGCCTCACGTGACGGTCTGCCCACAACACCGTGCTACGACACGTCCCCAAAGAGGCCGATGGAAATACCCCTGTGATAACCCAATGCCGCACCCCTGGATGCTTGCTGTGATCCTCATCAATGATTAAGCAAGGCCACGGGCCTTTCCTGGCACAACACGGTTAAAAGCTCCTGGCTGTCGTGTCTGACAAGTTCACGTTGAGGAAACCCAAAGCACAAGGCCAGTCCGAGCAGCCCGGTGGGTACTGGCTTTGGGGAGGGCTTGGCAGCAGATGGGAACCTGCTTCTCATTTTGCCCCTTCTGTAATCTTGCAACAATCACAACCTTTTTCTTCAATTAACTGTCAGAAAAATGGAAATGCTGACATGATACACAGTTACTTCATCTTCCCTGGGGTGCTTTGGGGCTGACCTGATTTTTCTGAGGACCTCAGCTCCTCGTGTGAGCAGAGCTGGGGAAAAAACTACCTATTTATCAGGTTCAGGTGTAACCCACACAGAGTAGATGCACCTGCCAGCTTTCAAACACAAACTTCATAAGCTCCTTACAACTGCAGAAGGAAATTTTGGATAGGCACCATATAATCACCTTTACTGTGGTTTGCAATCGAATATTCATATCTGGACTACATATAAAAACGGTTTCCAGCAACTACTAAAAAAGTAAAAATAAAAATTAACAGTACTAAATCTTTCGACTTTTTCAGAGTTCTAAGTCTCTGTGTAGAAACCCTTCCCTTTGGTATCAGCCAAATACATACATTGTATGCTACCAAGCATAATTGCAAAAAGCCCATAATATATGGACAGCCCTAAAGTGCTACTCTGAGATTACTTTAAACTCTGCAACTCCTTTTTTAAATTATATTTTTCGCTTTCAACACTAGGTGTCATTTAACTAAGTTTTTTTCTTAAGGACTGAGACATAACCAAAAGGAATTTAAATTAGATTGAGTTGAACTGTGAGGAAAGAAGAATGAAGACCTTGCATGACCTTAAACATGGCTGGGTCAACACAGACCTCAGAAAGTGTGACAGAAAGGCTATTCATGTTTCAAAATGACTGACCTCTAAACCCACGACGTCTAGATGGTACGGAAGATGCCTGCAATAGCTTCCTGGGACAGCTTTCCATATAAGCAAAGAAGCAGCAATGTATCTGACAAGGGGAACATCAGGGAGGTATAGAGGATTTCTGGTAACATGGACCATGCTTGAATGGGTCAGCATATTTAAGTATCATTTCTTGCATTAACCCCGTGGTTAATGTGAAAAACCAGCCAAACAGACAAAAAAATCCTTCTTAGTGGAAGGCTTATTCTCCCTCTTATGAAAAAAATAACACCCTTTGCCCCCACATGCAATTGATATCCCAATTACTCAGTAGTCAAGTTATAGCTCAAAATAAAGCTGGTAAAATTCACGGTGCTAAGTTATTTCTATTCATTAATTAAAAATGAAAGGGACACTCATGAAAATACACATGCAGTTTCTCGCTGAAAGATTAGCATTTTGTGCTACTGCAAAGTAAAACCATCGCACAGTTCCTGTACATCCAGTTCAAGGGTGTACCCTAAAAGGACAGACACTTTGTTAATGCACCCAACACTTCTGCAGCAGTAGGTAGATATATCTCAAAAAAGCTACACATACTTTTGATTAATGGGGTATTAGGGTTATTAAACAGCACCTTGTGTATTGATGAAGTCAGTAATGGCACTATCAGAGAACTGGATCAGTTGTAGGCAAGTCCAGCATTTGCTATCTCAGTAGTCCAAATAGCCATACAGTGAGATTTAGGGTTGTTATACAGAATCCGTGTCTGTGACGAGGGAAATAAATGATTTTATAGTATAAAACAAGGTATGAACAGACCTGTACATCATCCTAAGGGTGGAAGGGATTCTGTTAGAAACACGCAACTGTGCTCAAGTATTAAAACTCATAACACTCTGGATATTCACTCTGGATTGACTTTACCTATGAATATCCAACAACAAAAAAGTGAAGTGTGATAATGTGTAAACATTTCCAAAAGAATAAAACAATTCTCTTAAGACCCATGAGGGATATCACTGAGACTATGATCTTCCATATGATTTTTATCTCTGTATTTTCTGAGTTTTATTTGTTAGACCCCAAAAGCATAAAAATCAAATTAATTTAAGGGTCTGCACCCACACTGATGAGCACAGTATGGCCTCTGAACTATGAGCTCAGCTATTTTTAAAGTGCCAGAATAACACAGCAAAAATATCAGGTTTAAAGACAGTACCACTGAAGTCTCTGACAGGTCCTTTGAGGTGTCCCTGCCCATGGCGGGGGTTTGGAATTAGATGATCGTTAAGGTCCCTTCCAACTCAAACCATTCTATGATTCTATGATAATGGAATAAAATTTACAGTGCTTAATCAATCTTCAGTTTTAAATGCAATACACCAATTTGATGTTCACACAAAGGAATAGGCTTGGAAAGGAAAATATGCAATTTTATAGAAAATAATTTGGATCCCTGTGCTGGACAAAGTCAAGACAATCAGTCTGTTCAAGCATGAGGAAAAAAATAACCTACTGGCATTATCTTTGTATTATTTTTCTGCTAAAACTATACAGATACCGGCTAACAAAAATTCTCTTGCTTTTACTGCTTTGAGCCTTCCCATGACAGTCAAAACGAGACAAGCTAACAGCAGTAGAAAAATGTTAAAAGTGCTTCATAATGAAACAGGCAAATAATGTCATCGGAACCCACCCTTGTCAGAGATTTAACGGTATTACCAAACAGTATGACCAGCATTGTTGCACTTTACTACCGGAACAGAAATTACAGACTCCACCAAGCGTTCGCATACTGTTTCACTCTAAGATACTGATAAGGGGACTGGAAAGGACGGGATCTTCCTGCTCTACAAACACAACCAGATAATAAATGGCACGAGAAGCTGTTTCTGGGAGGCTGGAGCGCTTTGACACCATGGAGCACCTCTGCTGTCCTGCAGCCACAGCCCCTTTGTGGCTGGTTCCAGATGGCACCACCCGAGTTACCGGGTAAGGACCCTGCAGACCCCTGCCACCACCGGTCTGCTGGGGCACGACAGCTCACCATGGAGAGCTGTGCCGTGAAACTAGAGGTTGAACCACTAGATTCAAGGAAGGAAACATTCGAGGAGCAGCCACATGCGTCTACTGAGGGTGCTCCCCAGCATCAGATGCCCCTGTTCTGCTCCCCTCCAACATCTCCGCAGCAAAGCTGGCCATCAACTTTGTCACAGACTTCTCAAGTTATTTAGCACGTCTGCTGGCAAACAAGCTGTGTGACAAGAATTTTCTTGTCCTGTGAAAAAATGGTGGTGATAGGCTATTACCATCTGCGTTCATGTCATTAGCTCATTTTCTCTGCTTCTTCTGTAACTACTGCTGCCTGCAAACCTGCATTTGGGTCTCAGTCATCGCTAAAAGGAAATTGAAGTGTTTGCAATAGAACGGTTCTCCAAGTACACCACTTGGTGCCAACTACACCACTTAACCAACGCATGGAGTCATGCTCAAGAGGAGGGAGCTGGGGCCTTCCTTGGCCAGTCCCTGGGGAACAAATCACGCTGTGGCTGGGACGTCCCGGCCAGGAGCAGCTCCTTCCCTCGGCCTCTCCTCGCATTTAGCATATTCAGAGCTTCTATTGCAGCATCTTGAAATTAGCTTCCTATTTCAGAGCCGCTGCTATATTAGCCAATTTATACAACTGCATTAAATACAAATAAACTTGTATTGTACAGTATACGCCTGTTTATACTCTTTGTCATGTAATCCCCTGGTGCTGAGAAAGTCTATAGCTTTGCTATGTGTAGGAAAAATTGAACATTTAGCCTCGAGTACAGTAAAAATGGAAAAAGAAAGATGGAAAATTAATATTTATGTATTACATGTAAATACATGCCATGTTTTACATAGCTCTGAAGACAGTCTGTGGGATTCTCCTCCATCCTTACAAATTCAATCCTGCTTTTTAATTTAAAGGTCAAACCATAGAGGCAAGTCTGCAAGATTTTAGGTCTCAGAGGCCAGAATGGTTCTCACTGAGAACAAACCAACAAAAGAAACCCAAAACACAACCTCACTGGTTCGGGAAGCCACTGAAGCTCAACAGCTCTGACAACAGCATGTTAATACACAGCCCTATGGGCACCCATCAGAATTTCATATTTTGTAAGCTGTCTAGTCATGCATAATATGAATATTTATTCATCCCTCTCTGGTTGTTTGCCAGAGATTTATTTTAAGCTCCTTGGTTCTGGTGTAGCAGATATTCTCCTCCTCCTTCCATCCTTGCCTACACTGTCTTTGACACTGTCGACATCTCTCCCTGAGAGAGAAAGAAAATTAAGAAAAAGAGAGAGAGGGAGACAGAACCTGCAATGTTAATGGAAGAACAGAGGAAGGTTAGAAAAAATGTCTTTTGACCTTCACAGTTTTTTACTCAATGACAAAAGATGAGTTAGGAGAGAATATAAGCACATCTTAAGGTCAAAAAACTCATCAGCTGATAAATTAGTCTTTTTTACACCACAAAACTGAGTTAAAGTAAGGTATTCAGTCATATTTCTGTCAAAACTTGCCTGTGTTTTACTTAGGGCAGAGAAACTCAAGCATTTCGGTATAAAATAGAGTATTTTACACAGTTCATTTGGAGTTCAGAATAGTTTCTGCTCTTTTATACTTTTTATGGGATAGACTTTGAAATTGCATTTCTCAGCCTGCTGTTAATATCCACATCCCGGGCTTAAGAGTTTATTCTCTGCTTCATGCACATGTGTCACTCCCATTAATGCTAATGGAACCGAGTGAAAACGGAGCACTGAGGGAGAAAAAAGCACTTGCTAATCCTTTATAACCTCACCGCAAAGCAAAGTGATTTGTAAACCATGTGAGCCCAAAGATCGGGTAGAATAGCTGCGAACTTCATGCCCGGAGTTACTGCCTGTTCCTTGGGTACTACTAATAAGGGAGGGCAAGCCATGAATTACAGAAGCGTGACTGATAGCAGCGAGGAAACACAGTCCTGTTTTTAATGACTGGCTTTTTTAGGGTGCCACAAGCAGTCAGTGAATTGCAGAGGTGCTGCAGACCCAAACCCAAGTGCGTGGGCATCCTGCAGCACTGAGATATGGGATGGCACCAGCTGTGGGTGAAATGTGGACCCTCCTGCCACGAAGACGCTCCACCTCCACCGGGTTCCCAGGGAAGAGGTCCAGGCTGCGCTCCCCATTCTGCTGACCAGCTTTGCTCTGGGGCAGACAGTTGGTGATCAACCCTTGCAATAACAGACCTGGGCTTTGTTGCGCCTGCTTTCCCTGAGCACTGCTTTCTTAGCTATTTGCTACAGGTTCCTCCTCAAGACAACGCAGAGTAAGTAAAGGCAGAGTCAGCTCACGTGGAAATCAAGTCTGATCTTCACTCACCTCTATTTTTGTTTGCAGGGACTGATGTGGGCATGGACAAATGCCATACAACCTACTCAGAAACCCCGTAACCATAATACCTAATGGCATAGCTAAATCAGAGGCACATATTTTGCCCTGAGAAGAAAGCTGCTGCTGTACCAGTGTCACCTGCAGCTCATAAATACAACAGGGGCTCACCAGCTTTATCAGCACTTGCCTGACATTACTTGCTGGAATGTGCTCTGACTAAAAAACAGGGATTAAAACTTGCATTGAAACATTTTAAAGTATTCCCTGTACACCCCACAAATAATTGATGAGAAGACCCTCTAACCAAATACTATCCATCAGTGCCAATACATGGGAGAATTGAAACTGACAGCATTAGAGCTTCGTGATTGATTTATTGCTTTGTAATCAATCATCCTGATTTGTTATCCAATATAGTTTTTTCCTCAAACAAGGAGAAGGAGACCTATTTTAAGTGTAATAATCTATATACTCGTTACCTATAATAATTCCTCAGACATAGGACTACTTATAAGCAGGGCAAAAATTAATTTAAGTCATTTGTCAGCGTCATTCTATTTAACAAATTATTACTTTAAACGTCTTTGTCAAACATTATAGCTTCTGCTTTTGAAAAAAAAAATGATGGAAAAACTCAGAATACTCGTGAATAAACACCTGGAATTCCTGTCCCTGACACACGAGGCTGTTTTGCAGCCAGGAGAGCCAGACCGTGGAAGAACCTGCAACTGCCACGAGGCTGCCTCGGCTCAGCAGTGCCGGGGAAGGAGCAGCACGCGTGCGGCTGCCCCGGGAGCTGGCAGAAGCCATGGCAGGGTACTGCTCACCCACTCACCCGCGGTAAGAGCCACGTTACCTTTCACAACCAGACTGCCCGTGCTGCTCGCCGTGCCGAAGTGGTTGGTCGCCACGCAGGTGTAGCTTCCCGCGTCGGCTTTGGTGACGTTGACAATCCGGAGGCTTCCGTCATCCAAAACCGTGATTCTGGAGGGACAATCAGGAGCAGAAGTTATGTATTTTTTATGTTAACATAAAATTCTTCTGAGCCTGCATTAATTATTAACAATTTGAACAACAGACAGTCCGCTGCCCATTACCGAGTGAGTTTAGCTGACAGAAATCTCTTAGGACGTAATTCATAAATACTGAATACATCATTTACATGAGTTTTCCCTGTCTTTACTTGAGGGCAACTCTAATTTACACACCGGCAGCTTGTGTAGGTTTTATGCGAGGCTGTACTTTGGTACCGGGCGCTCACCATGACAGCCCCAGCAACATGTGCTACGCGGGCTGCATCTGAAGGGCTCGACGCTCGCTGCTTAGACATGTGGATGCCTCTGCCGAGCAGGGCAGTGCCGCAGGTGTTTCCTTGCTACTGTCTTCCAGCAAGGTTGGTGGGTTTGCAGTGAGGGTCCCACACTGCCAAGATTCCCCTCCCCGCTCTCCACCTCTCTGCCTGCAGTGCTCGGCTGCAGTGGCCCTTGCAGGTTAAAAAAAAATAATAATAATCCTATTTCATTCTCGTCCCCTCCCCACACAGATCCTCCCTGCCATAAAAGTGCTTCTGTGGGCACTGCTAACTTTCTCTTGGAGGCAGCCTCCCACTGACCTAGTGTCTGTGGTGGCTACTACAGGCAGGAGACCGTGTAGGAGACACACAGGACAGCAAAGGAGCTTCAGTTGCAGTGGAAAATTCAGGTATTGCTCACTGCAGCGTCCTTAAATATTCCTGGGGAAATTCCAGTATCAGAAGTGTCTTTGGTCAACATCATCACTGCAACTGGTTAGCACAGTGTTAAAAGACTCTGGTTTTAAATACTTTGCCCTGACTTCCTCTCTTTATTACTCCAAGTACTTCAATGCTTCCCCTATTACATTTTTGTCATTTTCTTTTTAATTAGTACATTCTCACTTCAGCGTCTAGCAACCACAGAAAATACAATTATTTGAAGACACACAAAAATAATCTGTAGAAACTCCAGGGAAACCTTCCCTCCAGCCGAATAGCATCTCTTTTAGCAAAACACTTGGTTCTCTGCTCAGCACCATGTCTCCTACCACAATCTGCTTTCTGCCCTTCAGCCACTTTCAGACCTGCATTGAAAACCCGGTATTAATTCCTGCCTTCTCCTGCTCAATTATTTCCTAATTTAACTAATTTGAAAGCAAATGAAGAAGCCTTCCTGCATCCTTAATGCCAATCAAGCTCTGTAAAACTGGATTGAGAAATTAGGCTGAAAGAAACGTAGCAAACAACGCTCGCACTCGTTGCAGGAATGCTCAGGGCCCTGCTAGGTGAGCACTGCTGGGCAGGGAACAGCAGCAGGCTGCGCAAGCTGGCACCAGCCTTTTTGTGTGGCCACGGTGTGCCACTGGGGCAGCTTTATGTCAGACAGAGCAGGAGGACAGAGCTGGCTGGCAGGAGCAGGACAGCTGAGTTAAACACAAGCCCGAAGGACGGCCGTCCCCTCCAGCTGTGGGACACCCCAGGCTCTGCACGCTGCAGCCACTGGGACAAGCACGGTCTCCAGGGGGACTCAGGAGGTGTTGCTTCCCCTAGGAGGGCTGGTGCCAGTGCCTTCTGTCACACCATACTCCCTTGGTGGGCACATATGGGTCACCCAGTCCACACAAAAACGTGACAGCCTGAGTGTCTTCACGGTGTCGGTATGGTGTGAAGAGGAGGTGGATGGTGCAAGATGCTCCGACAGCAGCCACCAAACCTCCGTCCTGGCCTCGCCCTGACCTGCTCTTGCAGCAGCACAACAAGTAGACCATCTGTCAGAAACCAGGGGCAGAGGTTATATTTCACACATCAATAACAGCGGTATTAATAGAAGTTTCTCAACTGGCTTATAGGCCTCCAAATTGTTGCAGTCAGTAGCATTCACTATTGTAATTTATTTTTGCAGGAGTCCAGTGACATATATTTGCTTCTGTAGCAGTTGCTTCAGTTCAATAATTGGAAGAGAGTAGTATATAGCTACTTGTCTCTTATCTTTACCACTGTGTTGGCACAAATCAATGCATGTATTACATTAAACGTGCACTGGAGCACAGGACTTGCCATACTGGCCTCTAGTGCATGAGCCTGGGCAGCAGCACCACCAGCAGCTCCCAAGGAATTACTTACTGCTGTTATCAATTTCAAGTCTTTGGTAACAACGATGCCTTTCTGAAAGCTGAAGGTGCCCTTGGCATGCATTAAAATTCAAATCAATATAGAGGACAGAAACAAGCTCAGCAAGATGCTCCAGCTCAAGAAGGACCACCCCACACCAGCCTTGCTCTGCCAGGCTGTGCACTAACTCCCTCAGCATTTCTGCCATCAAGAAATGTGAAAAAAAGTGATATTTTGGAATGTATTTCCATGGAGTTGAGATTTTATTTTTATTTATTTTGATCCATATCGTTGAAAACTGTTCACGGGATAATTTCTTCCATGGGTCATTTCAATTGTATCTGTGGACAAAACTAGCATTAATTTCAAATTTTAATGTGTTTTCTGTCTCTGTCTTTCCCATGCCATTGGTTTCCTATTAAGTCATCTTTATTCCCAATGTAAAATTAGTTTGCAGTTAATGTGGATGGGATAGCCCTAGAGACAACCTCTGGATGAGGTCAGTAAATCCACCATTGGCTCTGGCACAGTTACTGCTGTCTTTGTTTCTTTCCATTTCTAGGCAGAAAGCCCCAGCTGGCTGGTTTGCAAGTTGAGCACACAGGCACCTTCTGACTCGGGTAACACACTGCAAAGAGTTCAGCTGGGACTTGCACCAAGTGCTCCACACCCATTCCCCAGTGGGTGTCCATGCACGCCTAATTCTGGTGTGGTAACCAATTCCCTGTACGCTCCTGTAAATTACCAGCATTACAAATGACAAATAACTGTGCAGGCTTTTTTTTTTTTTTTTTTTTAATAAATCAGACCGCTAAAATCTTAGTGTGAGTCATTGATTAGGAGGCCTTATGGTTATGTGGCTCTTTTTGCTGAGGGTGCTTTTCTACACTGAGTGTTTTGTGCCTTAATTTGAATCCAATGTGCTAGAAGTTAACAAGTAATTATTTTAACACTTTGAAATTTGTTACAGTTAGTTGAGAAAGTAAGAATGACTTTCACTGATTTTGCTACTTCACAAATTCTCTTTGCAGACGTATTTGCATTAAGGGGGAGGAAAGGCTCATCGCGGGCCATTGAAGGTTCTCAAACTGCTAATTGGCTTGAAAGCAAACATCCCCTGATCAGCCGCTTTTAGCAGTTTGGTTGAACAAGTCCTTTCAAGACTCAAAGTTCAAATTAAATGAAGCACTGCTCCCTACACTTTCTTTCTCTTCTGAAAAATACCCACAAGATGTTCTCTAGTAAGGTGCCTAGGAAGACTTAAAAATAAAGCACATTTCCCGTAAAGGCAGATTACTTCAGAATAAAGCATTGCTTGCCGAGTACACACCGCTTTAAACCACCTCAAACCCCAAAACTGAGCTATTGACCTGCTATCGAGTTCCCCGACACTGCTAACCACAACACTGGGAAGAGGAACTAAAAATGTAAATCTGTTCTTGCACCGGTTAAAGCAACTGATAAACCAGCAGTTAGTCACTGCTGGTACCGCAGAACAGACAAAGAAGAGAAAAACATCCACTTGGAAGCATCAAGATGGTACAGGATATTTTAGCATCCTTACATAACAAAAGGTCATCTATTTTGAACATATTATATCATTTGTAGGAATGAATCTGTTGATTTGTGTTGTCAACTGGAGATTTCAGATCCACGGAGAGCAGAGACTCAGCTGAAATTAGGAGATGAAAAGACTGGCTGTTTCCTAAACCGAAGCCTTGGGCCCTACCCCAGGAGGAACTGACCTTGTCAGATTTTTGATTAGAAATCTTCTGGGGACAAAGGACCTTTAAAAATGCTGAAAACATCTCTCCCTAGCCCTCCTTGACCATTTTTTGCCAGTTCTGCAGCAAATATAAAAACTTGCAAGCTGAACACTTTATATTACCCTAAAGAAGTCTTTTGCAGAACTGATCGGCACGCAGTTCTCCCACTAGCCTCTTGCTGATGCTGTACGCACGGCGACCGCCCGTGCCCTGTGCCAGCTCTGCAGGAATGGAAGTGCCTTAAGGCATTTGTCTGCTTGGTTGGTGTGAACCTTGAAAACTACACGAAGGAGAAAGATGCATCCTTTTGGATGAGAAACTTCTAACTTGCACAGAGCAGTGATATTCACAGATACCCAGGCCGCTGAGAAAGGATCCGCTCTGGTATCACGGCCACATCTGCACAGCCTGGATTAAGGCAGCAACTCCAACTTGCCCGGGTCTAGCAGCTGCTAGAGATGGATGGAAGAGGCCAGGCAGATCCGGAGCAGTGTAAGGACAAATACCAGTGTACAATCACTTGATCTATTACCCCCTGTTTATCAAATCATGATACCTCTGCCGTATCAGTTAAGTCACCCGTCAGCAGGTTATGCTGCCCCCAGCCCGAACTGAGCACAACGGGTCTGATTCATGGAGCTCACCACAGCATCTCTCACTGCTGGGCAGAATTCCCAAGAGCAGATAAATATTTCTCAGCAAGTAACACATGCATTTAGAGATAGAATATGTCCCGCTGAGATCAGTAAGAGTTTTATCACTGGCTTAGTGAAAACAAGATTGAGCCCTAATTTGCAATATGAGTGATGGGTGAAAGCTGCAAAATGCCCAGAGCCCATCATAAAAGTGCTTATCAGTAATTACCTCCAGCCCAGCCCCGAGGAAATCTGACCTCTGGGTGTCTGACTGCAGCACTTGCATCTACCAAAGCATACCTACAGTCTGCTGCTCAGGTCGTCCCCATGCCGTGATACAGTATTTGCCCAGGAATTGCAGACTCACAATATTTACTGCAACATCTTGCTCCATTGTTTAATTGAAACTATTCAGTCCAGGAACCAAATATACCAGCTCTGCAAAGCCAGGGATTGATAAATCTCACCCGTACCTCACGGGCTTCAGGTGAAAGCCTTTACAGGGTAAGCGGCACGCTCATGTGCTGACCTTCTCACAGGGAATCACTTGCTCACTCACATCGTCCCCGCATCGCCGATACAAGATTTGCACCAGACAGATGACGCTGCAGGTATCCCTCAATACACTCTGGTCAGCATGCCCTCTATTTTTCTGTTTAGCAGATGGAAACGTGTGGAATATGAACGGACGACAGAGGCAGTGCATATGGCAGGCTGTGTGTGACAGCAGCGGCTTTCTTCCCCAGGGACACGGGGCGCAGGCAGGCAGCCGAACTGCTGGACTGCAGATTACAGCTGGAATCTTTCTTTGGAGCAAAGTACTCATAATTATAAAGTGACCTTTTTTTAAATCTCAGATAGTTTTATTAGCTCTGCTGCAATGAAATAGGGTATGTTGCTTCTTATCTGATAATTTCAGCATTTTAATTTAGGAAATACAAGCATAACTACACTTGCTTTCACTGTTGATTAAGCACAGACATCTGAAATATTTCATGCTTCGCCAAGTGAATATTTTTAATTTTTTTTCCCCCAGGAAACAATGCTTAGGATGTCCGATCCTTTTTCTATTACAGGGAGAAAAGATGTCTTAGAGCAAGCATTTAAATGAATGTCAGTTGGAAGAAACACACACTGAGTGCAATTTGAGATAAAACTACCATTGATCCCTTCATGTACAGCCTTTGTGGCAGTGGTTGACATGGCTATTGAAAAGGGACTGTGGTGCCAGAGTTCTTCTAAGAGATAATCCGTCTTCTGAGAGAAGATTTAGGGTAAATGTACCTGTGAAAAACAGTGTATTTCAGCCTACATGATGAATGGCTTATTGTCCTTCCTCCAGAGCCTCACTTGGGCTGGGGAGTGGAAGCAGGAGGAAAGGAAAGACACCAGGCAGAGCAGCCTGAATTCTCAGCAGTGTGTTTGCTCAGCCCTTACCCAGCTCATAGGCAGGAGTAGCGAGAGCAATTTTTAGCCTAACAACAACTTTGCTTCGTGCCACAACTCCACTGCAAATGTAAATGATTCCAGGCAATTGCATTATTTATCAAATTATTTCTATCACATGTCTTTGCAGCAGTTTATTACCTTTTTAATAATGCTTCCCATGCAATGAGGCAGCGACTGGGATTATTAAAATGATCTCATAAAAGTGGTATTGGCCATTAGGCTATTTCAGGAAAACACAGAGATTTAGAAATGCTCACGGGTCTGAATGCAGAAGCCTGGCTGCGAGGGAGGATTTACTGCTCGCAGCCCTCCCCGAGCCAGGGACAGCACTCACCAGTACCTGCCCGTCACTGTGAAGGATGGGCTGCTTCCGAGTACAGTCCACAGCCAATAATTCCTGTGGCCATGGGATGCTCCCGCTGTGTGTGACTACAACCTTTATGTAGCACAAATAAATAACAGTAAGGTTAGAGCTGTCTGCTTTATAGCATTAATCCCCATTAAAGCACACGCTGAGGTCAATGTGGGCTTTGCAGAGCTCCACTCGACACCCTGGGTGGCTGCTGGAGCGTGCAGGGAGGCGAGGACAAGAGGAGAGCCCTGATTGTCACCCCCCAGCTTCGGGGCCACCTGAGATTTCCCACCCTGTATCAACACAGCTGAAAACACCGCTATCTCCCCGTGCACAGATGGGACTTTCCAGGCTCGGGCTTCACCCACCTGTGCCCCCGAGAGCAGCTCCAGCTCCGGACATTTCTGCCTCACTGGGAAAGGTGTGAAGTGGACGGTGTCCCTGCTGCCACCACCACCATGTCCTGAGGGCTAGGGCCAGCACAGCACCACGAGCAAGGACAAGTTGGATTCGTGTCTAACCTGGCCATTAGGCTGCATCTGAGTGAACTGCAGGAAGATATTGTCTGCTGGAATGGCATTACAGTGGTTTTTATTTGATCATCCATCTAAACCCATAACTGGTATCGACAGCCAGAAGACGCAGGCAGCCTTTTACAGATACACAACTTCTTGTCCAGGACCTGTTAGTTTTGATTTAGTTAACCACCTACAGCTGCTTCAGTACTTATTTGTCTATAACTACTTGTCTTTTCATGGTTCACGGAAAAGTCTGAGCTAATTTAGAGCCTCAGTCAAAGCCCATTTAATTTAGTACATGTCTTTCTCTTGGTGAAAGCAGGCACTAGATAAGGCCTTACTTATCCACGACAACTGGCAGGTCTCTTAACAGCAAACTCACTATAATTAATTTCCAGGTAAGAACTATATTTGCTCAAAATAAACCGAGCTAAAATCCTGCTCCATTTAGATTAATAGGAAAGTTCCCACCACCTTTGCTGGAGCTGTGTCTTACATGGGACTGCAGGGGCTGAGGATGAAGTGGTCGCATGGCACAGGGGTGCAGGACAGCCAGGGCCTCTGTCCTGTGGGTGTTCTTGATCTCTAAGGTAGGATTCTTAAATATATATATATATATATATATTCCAAATAAACTCTTGCTGGATAACGCCAGGAAAACCACCTTTGCACCTTTTTGCCAGGACATCTGAGTCAGGAAGGACACCAGAAGGTTTACTGCTACAATCAGGGCAACTGGGAATTAGCAAGAAGCCTGTGATGTACGCAGCTTGGGTTCGTTTGGTCTTTGCTGTGCTCTGGGACTATAAGGAAAGCACAAAATTTAACACAGATCTTTTCAAAAGTCTTGGTAACAGCTGCTCTTACCTTGCTGCATCACAAATACAGAGTATTACACTATTTTTTATTGATATGGATCTTATTCCAGGGATGCGAATTGTGCGCAAACTTGTTTTCATCTTATGCTTTTCATTTACAGGCTTGCTAAGAATGAAGAATTAAAAGTGAGGAGAGTACAAACTGAAATTCCTTCTGATTGTTGTAAAAAACCAAAACGCTAAAAAACAGTAAACATTTTTCCAGAGATAAAGAAAAATAGAACACATTTTGCTCGGATAAATATTTTTGAGAAAAAAATGGGGCCCCTCTTGGCATCAAAAAACATAACTTCACTGAACTCAGTATCAGTGTAAACGAGTGATGGAGCTGGTATCTTAAGTTCTTCCCACAATTTTATTTTTCAGCAAACTGTTTATTTGCAGTGACAGAGCAGTCCAAATAAATAATATTGCACCCAGCATATATTAATATCTATCACCACAAAAGCTGTGTTTTGTCATCATCCTCCTATTTGCCCAGAAATTTTAAAGGCAAGTGTGGAACTGATGAAACCCCGTCCTGAAGGAGTGGGCAGGAAAGAAGTGAGCATTTACAGCTATTAGAGGCTTCATGTAAATTGTTCAGAGATGCCTAGGGTCATAATTCAAATATAAAAGTATCCCTGGGTTATCTAAGAAGAACAGTTCTCTACAAAATATCTTTCTTAAGGGATGCTGATAACAGGAAGAAACAAATGAAAACCAAACAGCCAGGGACCCCGAAGGAAAAGAGTAGGCTGTTGTGAATTTCAAATAATAGAAACCTTTAGTCTTCTCTCCCTTTACACTGTTTTTTCATTACACACAGAATTAAAATAAATACAGTAAGAAAGACCCTGTCATGAAAATAAATATTTGAAGAAGCAGATCTGAGCAAAGCAAAAGGACGCTCGTTTTTACAGCTTTCATTCCTTAGACATGAGGCAATAATTTGAGCTATCTGGGAAGATTTTCTGAGTCTGGAAGGGCCCAATGGTGCAAAGAGCCAATTTTCCATTGATTTTGGTGGGAAACAAAGACCAATCTCCATGGGAAACTGCCCTTTTAGCACAGCTCTCGCGGTTTATTTTTACAGACCGAGTTGGCCGTTTGTCACAGAACATGAAAGCGGCACTGGGAAGGAAGGGGTGCCCGGCTTGGTGGGTCCTGAGTGCGCCCCTTGCACGGCCCAGCCTCTGGTGCTTCAGCAGCCCCACGTCTTCTCCTCCAGGCTGGTACACTCCCAACCCATGCCGCGGAAGGCCAAAGCATCCATCTGCGCACAGCTGCCCGCCCATGGGCACACAGCTCCCCGCCACGTATCCTCTCGTGCTCCGAAGCGAGGTGAACCTCGCATAAAAAAGCAGCAGGTGCTTTGAAGCCGCTCCTGCATTCGCTCTACCTAATGTTCGGTGAAATATTTGCTATGCTCGTTCTTCCACAGCAGTGATTAGAGCCAGAGGCATGGAGATTAAGTGACTTCTCCCAGCCAACGAAGAGGGACGGTGCCGGTCCGAGGAATCAAATTTGGAAGCGCAGCCTCCAGCCACCCTCGCTAACAACTCCTTCCCCATCAAGGAGAAGCCATCGCCCTCTACCTACAGCAAACGCTTCCGAGGTTTGACAAACATAACCATTAACAGAAATTCCACTGAAGCTCATAAAAATTATTCTCTTATGAGAAAAAAAAAAAATCTGTTAGAGATTTTCTGTGCATCATCTGCTGACACAAACCATTTCTGGGAGCATTCGTGAGATTAGAGCAGAAGCAGTAAATGCATTCTCAGCTTATTCGCTCCAGCTGATACCATCTGAATAGATGCCCAAAGGCATAGTCTTTCAAAGATAACACATCTTTTCCTCTAGTTTCAACAAAAAATGCCCACAGAACAAAGATAAATTACCCACTCCACTTGTAATCGACATTAACATAGATTTGCAAGATCCAAAGACACATTTACGTCACCTAAAAATGGTGTTAAAATAATCATCAAAAACATCACCGAGTCTGGTAGAATGTCTAAAAAGTTCATTAGAAATCCTTTCTTTTTCCCCAGTAGACATATAATTATTTCCTTGGATTTTAAACATGCATTTCTTAAAATGTAAAATCTGTAAAATCATTATCTTTTAGCTCTTAATTACAAAAATATCCAAGAGAAGAAACATTTGATATATTTTTTTCCTTTCAAAATGCTATAATCATTATTATTATTATCATTTTAAAATTAGAGGACATGTATGAACCATACATGAATTTCAAACTGCTTTTAGGAGGCTAATTACAGGCATTTATTGTTGAAAGGGCTGGCTGCGGCATGTGCTCGCAACAGAGAGAAATCCGCCTCGCTGCAGGGAGCCAGATCCTGCCTGCGCCCGACACAACAGCTCCGCGGGGGAGAACTCTGCCTTTCCTGGAGTGCTTTTACCGAGAGGGAGAAATAATTTGTAGCTGCTTGTATGGTACCTGGAGATGAATTTAATAATCATAAAGATGAAACACCTCGAGCAGGACAAGCAGCAGCTGCTTAACAGCACTCGGCGAGTGGCAGTGCAAGCACGGGACACGTCTCACCGTGCCCCGGGGGTCTGATGCCTCCGAGAAGGGGGCTGCCTGTGTGCTTCGTGCTCTCCTTTTGCAACCCCCTGCAAGCAAGGCTCTATTTTAAAACAAATTGCCAAGCCCCACGGTAAAAGCCTGCTGACTTCTCTAGGTGCTTTGGGTCCCACCAACATGGTGAGGTCGTACCACGGCCAGGCTGTGGTCCCCACGTGGTGACAGCCAAGCCCTACGTGTGTCCGCGCTGCACCCTCACCACACCTGAAAGTGTCTGCTGGGAGAACGGCAACAGCTTGCTGACGGCACAGAGCAGATAAATGAACGCGCACATTTTAGGGATCAGCCTAATTACTTTAGACAACATAAAATGGCAGCAAATCTGTGTTCTAAATAAATCCCTAACCCTGCTCAGATAACGTTTTGCTAGGAACATTTGCTCAAGAACAGAGGGAGAAGGCAACGCAGCAAGGAACGCTGGAGTTGCCAACTTACTATCAACACTGAAGTTAGACAATTAGGAGGCTGGTAAAGCCAAACAGCTGAACATCTAACCTTTGTGGACTATCATTTACAGGGTTATGCATACAAGCATACAGCAGGTTTCTCCAGCTACAGAAGTGATGAGAGTTATTACGGCCCGATATAGAGCAGGAAAGGAAAAAAAGCCTGGTAACTCTCCTTCTGAAGAAGCCAAGAGCAGTTAGTGACCTACTCCCAAGGAAAACTATGACCAAGCTGTATGGATTTCACCGACGGGCTTCAGAGGAGGCAACGAGCACAGAGCTGCCGGCTGGCTCCGCTCCTTCCCCTTGCTGACACCGCACCTGTGAGCGCCCAGGAGAGCAGCGAGTGACTCGGGGCAGGCTTTCAAGGTGCTTGTCCCAGAGCTGTTGTTTCAGGCTGACAGTGGGATGAGCTGGTGCTTCAGCATGCTGGGATCCTCCAGACCATGCAAAACTAACATCAGCTTCTGCTGGTAAAGGAATGATCCGTGAACATGAGGCTATCAAGAGTCAGAGGGCTCCCTTAGGCACCCTGACCAGTGAGTCAAGTGGTTTCCTCGTTCATTTTAGTTCTCTTTTGCAGAACAAATGGTTAAAGTAAGTACATGCCAGTTATTTCAGACATTCCCATGAAGTAGAGCCATCCTCTGCCATTGTCTTTGAAAAGTAAGATGAATGCTGCATTGTCGGCTCAAACTTCGAAAAGCTATTTGTAGGGTGTCATTTTTCATATCGCCTAGGCAGGATGTAATGAAAAACCGACATGTTATTGATGGTTTGGTTACCTGTCTGCCTTAAAGAAATTGCACAGGTACTTTATTTTGAAAAAAAAATTCTACACAATTAATGCAAAACAATGATAGGAAGCATCCTTTGAGGTTTTATTTTCTGCTGAGGTGTCACCAGTCTGCGTGTCCAAAAGCCACTGCTAGCAATTCATCTCTCAAGTAATCAGTATAAAAATATTATCATGGTTTGTACTCTGGCACCAGACTGGAAAAGATGTGCTGCCTGTCCTCTTGCCATTTTGTTTCTGGCTGTTTAAAGCAATTAGTAACTAATTAGGAAGTTTGAGGCAACAAATAAAAAATGGGAATTTATACAGCTATTTAAACTCCAGACACACTGACAGAGTAAGAGAAAAGGCTCTCCTTTTCTTGCCTGATTTCACAACTTTTTCTTCTCAAAACGGTATAGCATCGAAATAAACATGTTAAAATTTGTTATTAAAATAACACCTAGTCTGATGGCTCTGTAAAGGAACAGCCCTCGTGAGGACATCCTGAGGATGCTAACTCTTGAGAAAACCATGGCTAAGGTCTTTCCTTCTCACAAGAGAAAAGTCTCTGAACAGTTTTAAAGGACAGAAGCCAACAAAACCATCTAGTCACACACAGTAAACGTCCCAGCTGCAATCCCGTCTGCTCCTCTCCACCTCCCACTGCCCTTTCCCAGTCTCACAAACCCCCATCTCCTCTTCAGAAGTCACTATAGCACCGAGACTTTGAAAAGTGAGCTTACTCTTCTAGATCATCTCTGACTAGAGATGATATGGTGGAGAGCAGCTATGAAATGTCTGGAAAAATCTGGGCCTAAATTGCTTAAATTCTGAAGCACGTAAGCACTTCTGCAAATGAACCTTGAGCGCTTTCTGGAAGCGCGGCTCTCTCCTGACCATTATCTGACAAGGTCCAAGTTTGCTGTGCACGCTTTACAGTTCCTAATGCTGCCGTAACTGAATTCAATGAGTAAATGCCATTATATGCTGCATGTCTGTGCTTTTATTGGTTTTCAACTAAAAAAAAATATAAAATCCTCCTGCTTTAAGCAGTATGGCTTTGTGTGTGCAAGAGTGTGCTCATATATCACAAAGCTTGTCAAGACTGCAAGATAATGGGACCAACTGGGAAAATTTCCATGAAGACAGCGAGCGTGCCTGGAGTATCTAGGTCAGATCCTTCTCTAACAAAATGCACTATGAGGGTCCCTTTATACAGAAACTTGTTTAATTAAGATAACAGATGTTGCTATTATATGAGTCCTAGTGAGTGCCTGTTTAATTGGACACTTTCATATTCTTTGCTACCAGCACAGAACATCATTTGTTTTTTATGAATTTCTTTCCTTACAATTAAACCATACAAACAATGCACTGTATATTCATAGAAAAGAAACAGCTCTAATGATATAAGGGCTCTACATGAACAAGAACGGGAGAAGACTAATTTGTTTGGGGGCTTAAAAGTACAATTATTTTTCTGTCCTGGACCGAGTATATGTCTGGTACCACAGTAAATGTGACTTCCAATATCTTTAGGAGAACATTACAAATGAAAACCATTGTGTACATATTTTAAACATTCATTATTTCAAGGGAAAACACATTAGATTTTGACGTGCAAGTTCTCACCAAGTGCATGAGATAGCTGACAACAGAACAGGGAGACACTGGCAACTGTGTGATTGAGCAGGAAACTTATAAATTTCTCCTTGAAATTCTTTCACCTGAATTTCTCCTTGAATTTCAGAACTCTAAACCAGGTGATGGATTCAGCCTTGCGCTCAGACTGTCCGTGCCAAACCTGCTGCAGGCCAAGTGCTGGTGTCTCAGGAGGCCTCAGGACACTAACCCCAACGACAAGTAGTGTACAGCTGGACCCAGAGGGCACTGCCGGCCCTGCTCACCTCTTCGCAGCGATGTCCCAAAGCATCACAGAACATGGCTTCACCAACACAGCACCACTCCTAGTGCCGATACCACACACTAAACCAGACTACATGCTTCACTCCACCGCTGCACCACAGCCTGGCTAACACAGCGGCAGGATGGCCAGGCAGCAGTGCTAACAAACCCCAAGACTGGCAGAAAAGCAGGTAAATAAAAGATATCTTGGATTTCCTGCACACAGCCTACACTGCCTGGAGCTGGGAACCAACACAGGATGAGAGACAGGGAAGACTCACGAAGAAAATCACACTAATCCTGCAGTACAAACCAGCGTCTAACTATCCCTTCCAACTCTACTCCAAGTAAATTATTCCATGCCAATACCAAAATACATCAATTTGACCAATTCCCTTAGAAATTTTCGTAAGGTACTCTAACAAAAGGACCTTTGGTAGGAAGTTACTAGGAGACTGTTCGATACGTGCAGTTGAGTGTGTAAAAGCCCTGGGGCGTCACTGCAGAACATGCTGTCAGCATCAGCCTTAACACCAAGCCCCCGTGGGCTCAGCCCTTGGATGGTGTGTGCCTACGTGGAAGAACCTGTAAGTCTGCTGGTAGCAACGTTCTTCTTTTGGTGGCTATGGAAAACAATATGAAAATTAAGGGAGATTTAATTGTTTCAAAATTAAGGTTGAATTAACTGTTTTATATTATTTAATTATCACTTCCTGATGTATAGTTCAAGGCGAATTACAGTTCCGTTTCAGGACGTTCCTCTAACAGTTTGGAGTGCGGGAGCAGCTGTGACAGAGTCTTGTTTTAATTTCTGCTGGCAGAACTCTGCGTAGCTCTAGGATTTTCCTCTAATCATGCACAGCTCGATTCTCCCTCTAGTACCCAGGAATTCTGAATGAAGGTGTCAGGGACGACAGTGACTTGTGATTTCCACCAGAGTGAGGACGAACTGCTTGTGCTTACAGCTAGCGCAGTTCTCTGTGGGAGCCACGCTGTAATTATGAACAAATTGAAAGCTTTCTATGGTAAGATCACCTGAAAATAAAGGTTCTAAAACACAAGTCTTAGTAATAAATTTATGTAACGTTGTGGCATTAGGTGTAATTGAATTATTATGAGAGGATTAAGAAAATCCTGCAAGAACAATCTGAGTGCCGGGACTTCCCCTCCCACTCCTGCCAAGGAACAGCATATACAGTGTCATGCTAGGAAATAATTGTCACAAAATGGAAATACTGGGCTCTGTAAAATGCTTGATCTGCAACTGGCATTCAGGAGTTTAAAGGAAAGACTCCCCATTAAGGACTTGCTTTCATTCACACCAGTGTTATGCAGGGGTCATCAATTAATGGAAGTTTTTCCAGACTTGTGGGTAGCCGTGGATATCTGTTTTATCTTGGTAAATCTCAGGTGAAATTACCCTCCACCGCTGTAACTCCCACTGACATCTAGGAATGATTCGTTTGGTTTCTGAGACAGCTTCTGTGTGAAACATGGACTCGGTTTGAATCGTTGTCTTTCACATGGTGTAATAACTGCAGAAGACCATGTCTCTGAGTATAATGTTTGTCTGATTCCTATCCACTGCGTATACAATGCCATTGATGACTATGTATTTTATATCCAAAAACTCACTTGACATTGATTGTTGAATTTCACAAAATCAGAGGGATAAGACATAAGAAGAAGATCAAATTGCCACTGAGAATTAAGTAGAAACCATACTTTCTGGCTTCTGTAGTCTGTGCCCTCATTCCTCTATTTTTTTTTTTTTTGCCTGGATTGAATGCCAGTCCTTCTCGGGCAGCTGGGCAGTAACACCCTCCAGCTCGATCTCAGAGGGGTAAGTCCAGCACCCCTCCTGAGTCACACTGATGTTGGTGGCACATGACTCAAACAGAACCTATACAATAGGAATCCAGCTCTCCAGAACATCTCTTCTCCTACTGTTGAGACAGAATAAAGGGATTGGAGGATAAACACATCTGGAAATGTAAGAGAACCAAATTGCATGTGAAAAACATTCTGAAACCTCAGCACAGATCTCTCTGTCTGATCGAACAGTCTGAAGTGACCCCAAAGATGTAATGCAGTTTTGCAATAACCAAGGACCCTAATTCCACCTTGAGCTCCCAGTTCTTGTTGGGAGGTGTTGTTCAGTCCCACATCCTATCCCAGGGGTGTGGAAGTGGAAGTTACATTGGCAGGGACTGGACTCACCTGCTCCTGCTCTACCAACAGCCACAGCCACCCTGTAAGGCTGGTTTTACGGAGTGGCATTAATACAACTGACGACCTTCCCCACAGAGCATTACAGCTATTTTGCCTGGAAATGTGAAGGGAACATAAGGGAGCACCAGGGACAGAAAATGAACTCTTCCATATAGAAACAGTCCTTGTTTCTGAAGCAGAATTTGCAATGTATCTGTGCTATAGCAGATTCTATATAAAATTTACCTTCTGGAGTCAAGCTACTAACGTTATTTTGACTCAGTCAGGCCTCCAAGGCAGGATTTCCATTATTATGGAGATGAACTACCTTTAATGACTGCAATAATATAATTGTACCTCAGGGCAGAATTTCTAATAACACGATTGCACAGTTCTCAAACACTGGTAAGAGATATCTTCAGGGCAGGTTATTCATTAGGGGTGCAGTACACACTAGTAGTTCAGCCTCTAGAGAAGAATATGAAACGTAAAGCAATAAAGCTCTTTTTTTTCCATGGTAATCTCTGCCCTCTGGGCAAGCATTGAACAACACACTTAGTTTTGCCTCCTGGACAGCTGTAGCCTCGAGAGCAGGAGTCCTGGCAGCCCAATCTGATGCACGCTATTTCCATCTCCAGAAAGTTGTCCCTAACATTACGCTCCATCTGAAAAGTCACAAGAGCCCCAGGACAAATGCCTGAATGATTGTCACCGTCAAAGTCAGGCTGTACATCAGAATTCAAAGCAAGGACAAATGCATTAACGTTACTTTTAACTCCACCTGGAGTTGGAGGGACCATCCACGTTTATCAACCTTCACACAATCAAGTTCAGTTTGGAGAAGGCTCCAGATGTTCAGGTGCCTCTCTGAAACTCAAAGGACTCTAATGCTAGTTAAGCTGGAGATTTCATTTGTTTCTCCCACACCTGTCGCAAAGTTCTCTTTTCTGCCCTAGATGAAGAGATTTCAGCAGCAGATTTTCTTGGCATCTTTCTTACCATATCTCAACAGATTTTTTCAACAGCCAGGAAAGTTCTTGTTTGAAGCCCACATGTAAGTGTGGGTGTAAGGATGTACTAGGACTGGACTTCAGTCAATGCTGCCATCCACCAGGGAGGCAGGGAGAAGATAATGTTTCAGCAAAAAAGAAACCAGAAATTTAACCAGCAAGGTTAAGCAGATGACCAGCCACTTGGCCTCTCCTACCCCTGTGAAGTCAGAGAGCACTGATGAACAATGCCGTGATCACAGAAGACAATATAAATCCTTAATTGCACATTTCACACAGTCTCCAGTCACAGATTGCAGGGATGGCATGGTTAATAGAGGCAATGACGAGGATTCAACACCCTTGTCCCCACGGGAGACACAAACAACTGCGCATAAGAACTAAATAGGTCCAAGTGCCAAGCCAACGGAGCAGTGTTCATTAAGACATTTTGCCAGATAGGTCCTGCTGGAAGCTCTGGCTGGCAGAAAAACCCCAGGGCTGAAGTAGCAGAAAATTTCACACCTGCTTGGGCACATTTCACGTCTGATTTCCCATCCAGGGCTCAGTGCCTGAGTGGGAGGCTCCGGCTGGGTGAGGTGCGCTGGCAGGCGTGGGATGAGGAGCATGGCATTTCTACAGTCTGCATTGAGCACAGCTCTCAACTACCTTTTTTTCTTTTTTTTTTCCTCCCCAACTGCTGCACCAGAAAAATAGACATATTTTTTTCTCATACGAGACAATCTAGTGATGTTTTTCATCACATCTTAGCAGGTTTTTATGACTAAACCTGCCTTGGGTGAAGCTGGGTCAGGAGATCATGGTAGGTGCACCCAGGGAATTGCTCCTTAAAATACTTGCATGGAGGTGTGTACACTTCAGGGTGTGCTCTGGTGTGAATTCCACCACGATGTGACTTCAGGTGATAAAGTTTTAGTGGGGGGAGCTAGCAGGTGACTGAGAAAAGGGAACACTATTTTCACAAAGCTTTGAATAAACCTGCAGTTTTTTGAGGTGTATCTCTTCCTCTGAAACTTGGTGGAAATTGGCTGAAACATCAGTAGCCCATTGTAATAGCCAATTCAGAAGTTATCTGTGATGACAGGAACAGGCAAACTGAACCACCACCTAGCCATGAGGTACAAGTGAACAAGCCCCTTCCCTTGGAAAGCTGGGACCCAGCGTCCTCTGCTGTATTACAGCAGCTGACTTTTAGGAAAGTTTGCAGAAGAAAGAGTAGCGCTAGAAAAAAATCACTTTGTTGTCAGCATTACATAGCAGTGACAAAGCAAGAAACGGAGTTGCTCTCACTTGTTTCCTTTCCTAATCCCTGACTCACATAAACCCCTGCTTCCTCTCCCACTCGCTATATTTAAATGAGGAGATGACACCACAGCACGCCTAGGAGAGCAGCTTCAGAGAAAACAGCAAATGTTAGCTGCGAACTTTGCCAGCAACCTCCAGCATTTAGTATCTCCCCCCCCTCACCACAATCTTCACCAGAAGAACAAGCTACTTCAGTTTTAAAAACCAATGTATATTGATATGCTATAGCGTCAGCCTTGCCCGGCTCTGTGCCCTGGCTGCTAACAGAAGCTCTGCACACACCTCATCACCCAACTCCTTTTATCCTAAGAGACGAAGTCAAGTGGTTCATAGACAATTGCATCCTAAATACCAGATATCAGGTGGCAAGTCAGAAATACGTTGTGCCTTATTTTACTTCTCTGGCTAAAAATGTATTACAGCTTTTCACACACTCATACAAATCATCTCAGTATATATTTTAACGTCCATTATAGGCAGGTTGGCTGGAGCAAGACTAGACTTTGTGAGACAAAACAAACAAACAAACCAAACCAACCAACCAAAAAACCAACAGCTCTATCCAACAGGTTTAAATTTTTAAAAATAACATTTTCCCATAATTTCTGGCTCTTTTGTCTGTACTCACAGGTCACGATTTTTCCCACCAATCCATTGCAATAAAAGAGGTATATCGCACTTTGAGGTGTCCTACACTACTCTACAGGTCCCTTTCTCAGATGCTGCATAAGCGGAACAGGTAACACAACCCAGAGTCAGCAACTGCTACAAGCACAGAAGCAATGCGTGTGGATTTAAAAAGTAGGCTCTTATTCCTAATAACGTTTTCCCGTGAACTTAAAAAAAAAAAAAAATATGACTTAGCCAGTCTGAAAAAGCCATCTCCAAGTTAGGCATTATGACTGCCAAATTAATTACTGACCCTGAATAACTCCTGTTTGCAGGACATTGAGTAATTTACCAGGAGAGTGTAATTTGCAGTGGAGGGTTTCAGGGATATACTGCTGGGGATTTTTTTTGAAAAACAATGGCTATTTAGAGCAATCCAGAGGCAAAATATTTGCTTTTTAGAATGTATCTTTATCAGCTTCTTGGCAGGGGTGCTTTAATAGTACACAGAGACTGGGATGAACACAATGGGAATAGAAATATTGGCCCAAGCTCCTTGAGGTTGAACACTGGCTGTTTTCACATTTATTTGCAAGTCAATTTTAGGAAGCTATTAATGACAAATTTAGCTTTCATTGCTGAAAGCCCCTGGGTTGGAGCAAGCTAATGAAATAAATGGTTACTTTAAAACATTACCTCTCATTTTCTCTTAGGATGTCTTTTCCTTTCTTCCAAGAATAAGTAGGTCTGGGGGAAGCTTTCGGCTTACACTCAATGATTACTTCACCACCCACTTTCACAAGAGTTAACTTTTTCAAGAGAGTTTTGGAAAAATCTGGACCGACAGCTGAAAGAAAAAAAAAAAACAGATCAGAATTACCTCTGGAAAAGGTAGTCGGACACATTAGAATATTCCAGGGTTTCTTCTCACCTGTAATTGCTGAATGATCTGCTTTAAAATTTTATTTTTAATACTTTATATTCACAGTTGTTGCCAGAAGAGGGTCTTTTATTTTGATGCTATAAAGCTGAGAGACCTTGACACAGCCAGGTCTTGAACCAAGCAAAACAAGGCAAGACTTCAGTAGTCATCAGGGCACAGGGTACTCTCCAATCATCTGTCTTAGTTTCTCCAGGGCACAAACTTCTATTTTGTGAAAAACAGTCAAATGTTCATTGAGGCAAACACCAAAGCCCTGCAGACAGTCTGCAACCTGACTGCAAGGCAGGCCCGGCACGGAGGAGATTGTTTGGCTTCTGATGCCTGCCTCAAAGGATTTTTAATGATTTATTTGATGAGACCAAATGACAGGCAGAGCTCGGAGGAAGCTGCCTCTAGGAAGACCAGAAGGTTTTATTTATATCAAATAGGAAAATAATTTTTTTTCAGTACAGAAAGCTCAAAGCAAATAGGTGAGGCAACTTAAGGGTTTCATGAACAGCTCTTGACCTGCTCACTTCGTCTTTGCTCACAGGAGTTTGCTCTCAGACAGCCCAGTGGCAGCAAACTCTGCCCAGTCCCTCCTGGTCCCCACAAATTCTCTCCATCCCTGTGCCTTCTGCCATGTCGTCATATCCCCAAGCTTGCAGCTGTTTGCTCATCTTTCTTTCTTGCTGTACCCTGCAAGGTGAGAGTTTAGATCACTGTGCATTGCAACTGCTTGATGCTCCAGAAAATGATCTAAAGCTCACCTGAATCAGCTGGGAGACAAAAACCTGCAGTGTGATACAGAAAGCAAATTCATTTTTCCTACAGCATCTTGCCTGCCTCCATTCTTTTGAATATCATTCCTGCCGCAAAAGAGTTGAATATAAAAAATAATCCTACGTTGATAACATGATGGGCTTTATGATCTCATAGATCTCTTCTACCTTCCACTTTTATGAAACAGAATTCACAAATCTCTGAGCTGTCCTGCCTGCTATGTCTAACCATAGAGAGCTGATTCATTTTAGCATAAGGGAAAACGTATATGTTATTAAAGACTGTAAGAGCCACCTGAAAAACAACACCTTATATATAAAACATTTCAAAATTAAGGCAGCATCCTGAGGATTCCAATGCACTCAGAACCAGATGAAGCTTAGCTATAACATAATATCATAATTAATGTATTATTACTTTTTGGAAAATTTTTCAGATGACTGTCCAAAATTTATCGGCAAAATAGATGTGTGAATAATCTTGTTATTTCCATCTCTGTAAGCATCAGCTTAGACTTTTTTTTTTTTTAAGTAACTTTCTACTTACCTGCAATCCTGCCTGTGACAGAGGAGTTACACGACATGGGTTTTATTCTATGATGGCTGACAAACAAAGTAGTTATCGAGGGATAAAAACTACTGAAATTTAGGGGTAGGAGGAAAATCTAGTCTGATTCTTATGCAAGATATTCAGCCCTCAGCCACAGACTGAGTCTTCCCTACGAAACACCGTATCACTAGGAGTTGCAACAGACTTGTTCAGGTGGTGGTACCTTGTGAAACAGCTTCTTGTACTCGTCTATGGGTTTTGTGAAATAAATAGGTCAGTTAGCTGAAAATAAAGAGTTGCTTGTATGAAGACAAAAAAAAAAAAAGGTCTCTTCTGTAGGTACACACGCTTATGGATGAGACAGGGATGTAAAATGTTGCATCTGAAATTTAGAAACTCTGGGCTCCGTTCTCAGCACTTCCGTAGCCTCCCTGTGCCACTTGAGGGGTAATGCATTTAATGGCTCCACACCTTGTTTGTAAAATGAGGATTTCAATTTCATTTTTTTCCTCACTCTAGGCCTCTCTCCCCATTTTTTTCAAACGTTTAGCCTGAAAACTCTTCCAGGCAGTGATTGCATTTTACTATATGCTTTTACAATGCCCAGCACAACAGGATTCTGGTTCTAGCTGAAGACTCCAGGCAATATAATTGGCAACAATAATAGAGAAGAATCACTCTGAGAAAAGCTCTATCTGTAATTTTCCATTTCTCTTTTTCACTTAATTTTGCTATAAGCCTCACTTGCTATTAGTGGTGTTTAATCATTTCAAGTGCTTAACTTCAGGACCTGTTAAAAAAACCATTTTTATACTCAGAAAGATCTGTTTAAAAGCTAACATTTCTCAGCGAGAGCTCAGAATATTGACCTCCTCTGAAAACCCTTGTGAAAAGGAAAACATACTGTTTTTCTTTAAAAATGCCAAATTAAATCACCGATCCATAGAAATTGATGTGCAGCACACCATTCTGGTACTTCTCATGTGACACACAGAAGCAAGATGGTGTAATCTAGATGAGAAGTCGGCCAAGTACAATTTATCTGGCAGGTTTTTAAGAGCAGGCTCTCCAAAGTCTTTGCTCTTGGTGCCAACATGGGGTCTACATGGGGATGTCCCTCTTACCTCTAAAGCTTGGTGAGGGTAGAAATCACGTTCGTTATAAATACCCTGAATTCTCCGTTTTCAGTCACATTTCTCTGTGTGGTGGCTCAGTCTGCATTGAGTGTGCAGACGATGCTGTCTTGTTATTGCAGGCCTGGTCTTCAACCTGCAGTCCAAAAATGTCAGTGACCACGTTCTCAGGACCAGCATCAATGCCATCGCTGGCTCCGAGAGGCCACTGGGTACTCGGGGCTGCTGGGCCCCAGGAGGGCTGGAGGCACGCACTAACAGCCCACACCCTCCGAGATCTGCCTTCCTGACAAAGGCTCACATCTCCAGGGGTTTTGAATAGACAGGGAAAGCATCAGGGGGCTTATTTGAATTTCTTTCATGCAGAAACACGCCCAATATATCTTAGTGCTGTGAAGTCTGATTTATTGAACATTATTGTACTTTTCTTGAACAGCAACAATGACAATCTTTCAAATGATTTTTTTTTTTTTCTATCCAGGCATGTATCGCTGCTGATAAAAATGACCGATATTGAAAATGCCATAATCAGAAAAGACCTCATGCTTTGTTCTTCAGGATAAAGCAGGGAATTATGCTATTGAACACACACTTTGAAAACAACTAAAGCACTATTTCTGAATTGCAAATTCTATTTGACTCTTCAAAACTACATACATATTTTGACTTATTGGTTCCTAGGCCTATCACTCACACATGAACTTTCAGAGCAACATTTGGGGGTGAGGTGCAGACCTGCAGGACAGCTGAAGTCAGGAGGGGCCTCGAAGGTGGTCCAGCCCCAGCTCCTTCCAGCAGGGCCAGCCTGAGCAGGTTGCCCAGTGCCGTGTCCAGTTGGGTGCTGAATATTTCCAAAGATGGAAGTGACACAACCTCTCTGGGCAACCTGTTCCAGCTTTTGAAGCAGTAAAAAACAAATTCTATGTTCAAATGGTATTTTCTGTGTTTCAGTTCATGCCCATTGCTCTTATCTGGGCACTGGGCATCACTGAGCTGAGCCTGTTTCTGTAATCCTGCTGCCTCCTTACACATCAGTAACACCCCCAGAGCTGTCTCCAATAGTTCCCATTAGGTTTTGTTGAGGAAAGCAGGGAAAACAGCTTGTTAATTCAGTACAGAGTGTGAGTCTGGAGACTTGAATTCTGTTCTCATTCAGAGACACATCTTCTGGATTTCACTTTAAGCCTGATTCTAACCCGCTGGAGGAGCTGAGGACTCTCAGTTCACAGGAGCTTCTCCTGATACTAACAGAGAAAACTAGAGTAGGGGTACACAAAACAGGTGGGGCAGGAGTTATTTTTCTTGGTGAGGGTTTGGGACTGAAGCATCGTGATTGCCGTTTGGATGGCGAATGGTCTATTCGGACAGAAGGGTTTTCAACATCTCCTCAGGACAGTCCGTCTCTGCAGCCCACGAGCAGGCAGCTACTGTCCAGTGTGCTTTGAACTGGGGCAATACGTGGGTGTCTCCACAACATGTTTCTAACAGCAAGAGGTGAGTGAGCTTGCCAGCTCTCTGTGCTCAGTTACCTGGATGAATACGAGAATACGGGATCATGTAAAGAAATCTGTTCTCTATATATCCACTTTCTCAAGTTTTCATTTTATGCTCTATTTAAAAACAACAACTTGACAAAAATCCTCAGCAGCACTTCTGCTTCAGACACCGAAACTTGGCAGAACCAGTTTGGTTTAAAGCTGTGCCAATTTTGGAAGGTTTGTAGCACTCAGGAAAGTAAACTTACCTATGACACTCAGTTCTGCACTGGCAAAAATGATGCCATGTCTGTTTTCTGCTACACACTGATACATCCCGGCGTCCGACAGGCTGACGTTCGCTATCGTCAGTGAGCCCTGCTCTATCTGAACTCTGCCCTGTAAGAAACAGTGAAACAAAGAAGTGAGTAAGGAGATCCCTCCTTGGAACATAACCCCAGCAGGAGTTGTGCCATACTGTGTCCAGGTAGAGAAAAAAAGGTAGGGGCAACAAGAAAAAATTGCATGCTCCAATCTATTTGTCTGCCAACTAAATTCTTGTCAGGTTACATAGTAAGTGGAAAAAAACAATACAGTAGTTGGTAAATGTAATTTAAATTGGAAGACTTTCCCTTGACTTCTCATTGATTTAATACCCAAACCGTTTAGATTAATCTCCCTTTCAAGTAAGTAAACTTGAATAAAAAATTGCACTTTTGTTCCGTGGTGGCATATCAGAGCCAACCTCATTCTTTAAAGCAATGGCATTACAGGTATACGGGGCAACGAAGGTCTGGAAGACTGGTTGCCATCTTAGCTGGTACAATGGGAAATATTCAAAATCCTCTGCATTTTTTTGAAAAGAATATAGATGTTAATAATTTAATGATCCTTTTCTTTGTATCAGCCACTAACATGATTTAAGTACAAGACCATCTGCTAGTGACCAGCATGAAGCAAGTAAAATTAGTGTGTGGAACAAAAGACCACAGTATCATTTGTCAGCCTAAGGATATGGAGCTCATGTTATCAATTTTAATAAGTAAAACAAAGTGTTCCCTCCCTTCCCAGGAGTTTCACCATTAAAACAAAATAGTAATATAAAGAGCTATTGGCCTTCTACTTGGCCGTAGGGTGGAAATTTAATGTTTGTGCAATCTTTGTCAGGGTTTGATCAAATCTGGGCAGCCATGTTCTTTCACAGTAAGTGAAGGGGAAAAATGCAGTTTACTGTGAAATCAGTGCTTTGGTAATTTGTTTAGTTTGCCGTTGTAATTGAGGCAATTGCAGGACTGAACAATTCCCCTTGGTGGTTAGAAGATGCTCTTGCTCTGCTCCTATGGATCACCCATCTAGGCCGTTCTTCGTGTCCCTGGAAGGAGGGCAGGAGGAATGGGAATGCTGCTAGAGACCAGCAGAAATGGTTTCGGTAGCAGCTAAGGTTTCAGCAGCATCTGAAGTTCACCTCAAAACCATAAACTGAAAAAATGAATCCATGTCCATCCATAGTCCCACTCAGCCTTTCCCACTTTCTCACATGCACGTTTCCGCTCTTAGATTTGCACTGTGGATCCTTCATTTCAAGGAGGAGCTTTAAACCCACAGCTATCCGGACACCCTATGTGTCATTAACAACAGCTCTCTTGAAGCCAACATCTGCCCATGAGAAAGGACGGGGTGTCTCCCTCTCCTCCAGCCCAGGACCTCAATGCCATAGAGAAGCACCCACCAGGTATGACAAGGAATTGCCTACAGAGCATGGGGATTTCAGAACACTGCCATCACTTCCATTTCTATTCCAAAAGTTATAAAATATGCAGAATGAGAAAGCCACCCCAGCAGCACCTACCTGGGGCAGCAGTGGCTCCCCGTCCTTCAGCCAGCGGTACGAGGGCTTCGGCCTCCCGCTCGCACGGCATTCCCAGAAAACACTTTCCTCAATGGCTGCGTGTGCATCGCTGATTTTCTGAATCCAGTTGGGCTGAGCTGCAATGCAGAAGGAATGAATAAAGCCTCATGTCTGCAAACAATAGCATGCCCTTCAGGATGCAAGCAACCATACGTTTCTTTATCATCACATTTCAGGGCTGGATTTAAAAACATGCTTACTAACCATGAAGATCCATTTTACTTTGTTTTCCCGAGTTCAGTTCTAATTCCTGAAGGTAGCATGTGCAAGATCAGAACCTGCTCTCCTAACTTTTATTTTTAATAAAGACATTTAATGAAAAAGAGCAGCTTCAGAAACACAGATCATCATCATCATCACCATATCAAAACAAAGCAATGGTTCACATGCTGCCCCAGTGGAATAGATGGCATTGTTGGACCACTGAGCCTTCAAAAAGAGACATTTAGTATTCAACTGAAAAAAAAAAAAAATTTAGAGCTATCTCCACACTGAAATTAAGATTATACATGGAACTTTTAAATTCCATGATTCACTGATTCAGGCACAAATAATATATTCTCAGACATTTTTTTAGGCTTGGGTGAGATCCATGGAATACTGTCCTATGAAGATCTTCCATGTGTATGAAAAACTGTTTGGAGTCGATAATTATATTGATGACATTGAAGAAACCTAATAACTCCAAAAGCAGATATTGGAGATAAATTTTAGAATTTGGTGACAAATGGTGCTGGTAGTTTTCAGACACTTATGCAATTATATTTTAAGTTATGTTTTACATATTATTATCGGAGTTTGTTGTCATTTGTTTGTTTTTAACATATAGATTAAGTTTAGCCAGACCCTACATGCAGATCAAAATTGCCACTTGTTTTTTGGAGACCATGCAAACCCTTTTTCTTATGTTACCTTCACAAACCTCATCAGTCTAGATTTATCTACAATACTTTTCAGAAAATACCATAAAAAAAAAAAGAGGGAAATAAAAAAAACCAGTGAGTTCAGTTTTTTTAGTGGTCATTTACCCTATTTTGAAGTAAAAAAATCTGAGAGACTTAGTAGGAAGATATAACCAGCAGAGGTCTCCAAGAACCTGGCTAATCCCCTTTCACATGTAATCAGATAAAAAAAAAATTAAGATTACTCCAAGAGAAAAAAAAAATAATAAAAAATTATATCTCCTTTAGATAGAAACAGGGACCAGAAAAAAGATCTGAAAGGATAAATTAAAAAACGTTATATGAAAATGCTAAGTTGAACTTAAAGTTGGTATGACTATACTTAAACTATTGGCATGTCTACCATTATGAGATGCTGGATATACACTCTCAGAGAGCTCAGTGCCTTTTAAAACTCTGTTCAGACTGCGACAGATGTGTGCCTAATCCCACATCCACCTCATTGCGTGCTTCCCTTCTCACTGTGTCTGTAAACAACAAAGCACAGAAGAAAGCGGAAGAACTTTGCACAGAATCTTAAATATGCCACAAGAAATATTCCAAGGGACTTGTAAGAAAAGCAGAAAGTCAAACTGAACATAATGACAATGCTGGAGCAAGAGAAGGAGCTGAAAAGGAGAGGTGAGTGGTGCTTGCTTCTCTGGCTGCCCCTTCTGCCCTGTAGTACGTTAAGCTTGTTTATTAACTGTATCTGAAGACATATGAAAAGGAAAGGCTTTAAATGTAGGAAGATGAAAGTCAGCTCTGTCTTTTGGAGTAAGAACTTGAACAATTCCATTGAGCCGAGACACCCTGTGCAACTCCGCAGGTTCACTGGCTCAAGGACATTTGCAGATTACTCATGAGTCTCCATATTTACTATTCTAATAGCATCTAACTCATGGTTTTGAAAAGAGTCTTATGATATCGTAAAAAGAGCTCTGCAAAACCACACAGATCCATTTGCCTTTCTGCAGTAGTGTTTTACTGATTTCCCACAAGAAAACAAAAAAAGCAGACAAAACAACTGAAAGGAACCTGCAAAATTATAAAACGCATAAAAGGCACAGTGGGCTCTACAGCATATAAATGTAAGCTATGTAAAAAGAAAGAAAACAGAAAAACCCTCATGTGAGGAGCAAAGCCGACTCAAGATTTAGCCTTATTTCAATTCAATACTTATCCTCATTGCAGGCAATCAGGCTCCCTGACTAAGGCAAGTTCTTACTCAACCCAGTGAAAGACTCATACCCATCCAGTCCTTCATTTACAGAGTGCATGTTACAAGCGTGAAATCCTACCCTGCGGAACTGTGCGCAGATTTAGACCCGCGGTGCTGGAAGCGCCAGGAGCCTGCGGGCAGCCCGTTCGCTGCAATGCACGCGTGGCACCCGTGAGCCATGGGCTCACACCACGGTCCATCCTTTCCAGTTATTTAACCTGGTTAAACTTTCCATCCTACAGCTATTTATGTTGCAGATGACTACGGAACAAGCATATTAGGTCAAAAAAAAAAAAAAAAAAAGCTCAGAGAAAACTGGAGGAGCCCTTTGTTTCCCAGGAACTTAGTTCTCTGCTGCTCTTTGGGAGACATTTCTAATTAGGTCAACCTCTCCTTTGAACAGCTCATTTCAGAGAATACCAGGCACACTCTTGACTTAATCTTGAGTAATACACAAGGGTTGGTCCATGGAGCGAATATGTTTGAGTCACCAAATGAGAGTTGCCATAATATAATGAAATCTGACAGCCTCCCATTGGGGATCATACCAAGAAACGGTAATGTGCCACAAGATTTCAAGCACGATAATTAAAATAATTCAAATAAGGGTATGAAATCAGCTCTATGCTACATTTTCTGGTATAGCTGCATTGTTCAAGATAACTTTTTTTTTTTTTTTAAAATTTAATGACTGGTAGTAGTGTTCTTGAAAAAGTCTTTCATTTCATTTCTGTGGTGCTGAGCAAAGACAAATTCTTCCATATGATGGGACTGGAAATATTATGGCTGTATTAGGGGTACAGGCTTTGGTTGGAAAGATCCCGGAGGAAAAATCTGGTACTAAAGAAAAAAAATTACACATAAGTTGATAAGAATTCATCTGAGTTGCAAAGAAAAATCATATAATATATAAAGTGGAAGAAAAAGCTTAAAATATAAGCATGACACTTGCACAATGATAGTTTTAAAGAAAAATATCCCCCCTCCTAGGTGATGATAGCTGCCTAGAATGGGTCTCAGGTGGACAAAAGCACAATGATAAGTATGGGTTAAAAAAAACAAAACCACAAAAACCACCAACCTTTTTTACTTAGCCTTCACAAACAAAGTGGGGCATTTTAAACCAGGTGATTACAGAATAACGCCCAAGTATACTCTTGCTTCTTCAAGAGAAAACAATCTAGAGTGAGTCTGTTCCCTATAACAAACTGAGAGGCAAAAGTAGGCACTGGGAATCTAGACTAGAAATCACGTCCTGAAATACGTTTGAAAATGAAATGACACAGCCGATGATGATGCTTCATATCAGAAATAAGGAACAAAACCAAGGAATTCTGGGAGCAACGTGAGAAGTAAAACAGAAATAAATCTGTAGGACTTGTTAAGCTCCTGCGAGTTCAAAACAACCCAAAAGACTAAAGCAAATGAGGTACTAATACATACACAAAATCCAATTCTTGGTCGGTGTATATTGATTTCAGTGTTCCTAAGCCAATTTATAGCAGCTGATGACCTAGAGCAGGCTGTGTAATTCATCATTAATGGCAGATGAAGGGCTGAATGACTGTCCATTACTCTATCTATTCTGAGGAGATTGAGACTGAGCCCAGGATCAGAAATGCCTAAAGACCAGAAAGCCAAGCATAAGAAATAAGAAAAACAGATGGGAGAAATACATGAGTAATTAAAAATAAACGATACAGCCAGTGTATAAAGTTTGTGCAGACAAGTGCACACGTCATCCTGGTCCAAATGGGGATATAGCTTCTGTAAACAACACCCATATGTCCCTAATTTGTTGTCATTCCCAACGATCACAAGAATGTGAAACCAGACTTCAAGTTACCACTTTTTCTCTTCTCTTCCTTTCCTCCTCTTAATCTCTTCCTCCTGACCTCTGCTGCCAACTGAAGACTATTTGAGATCCATACAAGTCTCAAACGTGCAAATCTCCCCCGCAAAGTCATTTGCTTGAATGTCACATCAAAATCATCTCCCTTCATTTGCCTGTGTCCAATACTACTGCTTGGGCAGTTTGTCTCCTTTCTGCCTTTCTGGAAGATTGACCCTAATTCACCAGCTGAAGAGCTCTGCTTGTTACTAAAATATTAAGTATCGGAGGAAAAGAAACAAAGGAGAATTCAAAGGAACTAATCTAGCTGATAAAATCTACTTAAATTGTCCCTTACCTGTATTTAATTCCGGTTCCATAAGCTATTCTGCACCACTGCATGACTTTTTCCCCATTTATGTCAGGCACCAAAAGTCTGTGTGTATTACAGGCACGTTCATACAGACCAGACCTCAGGGATTTATTTATTTTTAATCACTGATGCTCTAGACTGTAGTGACCCAGGAGAATAAGGAAGATGTGGGTATTCTCTGAGTAGCCTTCACTCTTCATTTCTTATACCTGCTTTAGCTTCTCACGATGAAGAGCTATTTTTAGAAGGCAAAATGACAGTAATTTGAGCACTTTTTCTGAATCTCCTAAAAATTGATTTATCTTTAAGCAGGTTTCCAGCTATCCCTAGGAAAAGGGGAAGTAGAGGAGAAAGATGCCTGCTGTCTGTGCAGAAAACCCTTACTTCCTTCAGGCGGCACATTATTCAAAACTCAGAGTTATTTCATCCTGCACGAAAGTCTGAGAAAACACACATTCTGCTGGCAGGAGGGAAGCCATCCTTATCCAGAACACTGATTTTCCCCTGGGAGAGTGCAACCAACAGAGATGGGCACCGCAGTGATTGCTCCCACAGCCAGCTGCTGCTTGCAGAAAGGATGGATTTGGCTGCTGGCCGGTCTTTAAGTGGTGGTTAACCAAGAGTTAAATTGGCACACTATTCAGAAACAACACGAGATTTGAGAACTTTAAATAAAATTAATATGGAGATGCTTGAAGGTGGGAACTTGATTTCTAATATGTCTACATAATGGGTAGCAAACTAGGTTTTCTGATGAAGCATGTAAATTATAAATAATAATATCATATACTTGTGCTATTTATGTTAATTTTCTTGTATTTTATCAGTCCAGTAACTCATATTATTTCAAGTGTTTTTGATTTTTTTTCAGCAAAGTCTTTGTGATCTGGGGCCTAAGTGGAGTAGGGACATACAATTCCCTGATTTTCACTTATGCAATTTTCCTTTTCCGACCTCTAACAACAATGAAGAACATAATGTGATTTACATTTGAGCTTGTTTTACAGAGTGGCATAAAGTGGCTTTAGCACAAACAAACCAGAGGCTCATTCATGAAAGAGGAACCCTTTTCAGTGTAAAATTATGCCATATAAATTCCTGGTGTGAGTTCGATTTCAGAAATTTTTAATCTGAAAAGTGGTCCAGACAATTAATTGGTTTCTTCCCAGACAATTAAACGGTTTCCCAGCCCAGGTGGAGGGCTTTGAGCACCACGATGAGCGGCACCAGCAACACTGCCCAAGTTCCTTGGGGCTGTGCGTTTGCCCACTGCCTCCTGCCCTGCACTCAAAACAACCTTTGGGTTTGCAACTCTCTGACAAAGGAAGATCTGAATAAAATAGGACCTGGGAGACTTAACATCAATGAAACAACATCCACAATGCTAACAAATAAACATCTTTTCAATGCTGGTTTTATGAAAGAAAAGGAAATTCCTTTTTAACTTAGCTAGCTAAGGTAATGTTTATGGTAATTTTGGAAAAAAAAAAAAAAAGCAACACCACCATGACGTTGCTTTCTGCTAAGGATATAAATCTGAGCCTCATGGAGGGTTGAATTGAAAATTTGTGAATTGAAAATTCACGAGCAGCCAGATTAAAAATAGAATCAGGTCAATGTGAGCACTTCCGAAATGCTGGGATCAGAACAGAGCCAGCATCGTGGTGAGCCCTGGCCGGCAGGCACTGCACAGGAGCCATGGGCTGCGCAGTCAGCATCGCAGCACAACGTGCCTTTATGGCAGCTACATACGGGTGGAAATACAGAAGGATTGGTTTCCAGTTTAATTTGCTGGAGCTCAGGAGCTGATTTCAGGTACACGGTATCAGGTTAGGAGTGGCAGACAGAACAAGAGAGTCTTACAGCAAGCAAAAAACCAAGTGATATGTCATTCAGAGTTATAATAGTCAGGAAAACAGGTATAAGTCACTGTAATTGCATTAACACTAACATGTTTTCTGTCATATAGGTCTATCTATCAAGTAGGACATGTAGCACTCAGAACAAATGCTGTAGGAGAACAATAAAGCACAGCCTATTGTAGGGGCTCAAAGCAGAGAAAATGGAGGAAGAACAGATCTTGCACATTTAATTAACCTTCCCTGCCGCAACAAGAATGTCAAACAACTTTCATGTCACTGATATGCTAACAGAGGAAAAAATAAACATTGATACAAGAATGAAATACAACAGAAGTCAACCTTTCCTGACAACTTCCAGTAGCACTGAAAGAAGTTGACAACACAGGCAGGGCTGGGTTATCTACAGTGAGCAGGCAAATTTGAATTTCATTTTCTTTTTCTTCTTCTCTATTTTTTTTTTTTTTTTTTTACTATGCACGGAGGCAGATAACCAGGTTTAAAAGAGTAACACTGTTGAAGCCAGATTTTAATCTCCAGGGCAGACGCTGTGACAGAGCGTGTCCCTGTGCAGCACTGCACGTAAGCCCCTGCCTGATGTTCCACATCAAACACTCCAGAGCGTTCCCTGCTCCGAGCATCAGCCCCTGATCCACCAAAAGGAACTGGTGAAGCTCTGCCAACATTGCTGTTATATTTCCATAATGACATAATACTTCTCAGTTTTAAAAAAGAAAAATAGCTTTCATTCAGCCTCAACTATTCATATGAAAAGTTTACAGGAAGTTGCTTTCCTTAAAAAAAAAATCACTGCTACGTGAAACTCTAGAGTGTAGCTCGCAGAAATTGAGTTTTGTTAAAAAACAATCTGTTTTCAGTAATAAATGGCTGCCAAACACAGGCTATCCTTGAAAACTGGGTATTTACAGACCAACAACTAATCATTCTGAAGACAAGCCTGGTATTTTAGTCTATTATCTTTAAAAGCAGTAATTAGCAGAGATCATAGGCTAACAGTCCCCTGTAAGGAACCCTCTGCTTACATGAAGAAAAGAGGACGTAAAGATGGTTCCCCGCATTAGGACCACCAGAGAGAGGAGGACGCTGCTCTTCTCATGAAGCCTTTAGCTTCTGTGCTGAAACTGTGAAAATCGACACAAGCCATGGTAGCAGCTTTTGTGTATGATCTGCTGTCCACCAGAAACGGGATCTGGACTGGGAAATTTCACTTGGTTAATTAGCTTGTAATCTAACTTTTGCTCCAGTAGGAGCCCACCAAAGGCTTGATTTACTGCAGCCTTGGCCCTGGGCTGAGCAAAACTGTACAACTGATGAGACTTCATTTACTGTCCACATGGGAAAAATCAAGAGAAACATGCAATTTTTTATTATCAAAAACAGCAATCCTCAAACCTTTTTAATTAAAAAGAAAAAACAGTTTGAATCAACCCCAAATTCTTTCCTTAACATGAAAGATTTCATTTTGTTCTTGCTATTTAACCCCTTTGTAATATTGCCTCATTTTGTTTTAGTCAACTATAAATGAAGAAATGAAATGGAAGCTCAAAAAAAATCGGATTTCAAAATTAAATATGTCTTTTGGAAATATTTCCAATTCTAAAATAACAGAGTCTCATAGGAGCAGGTGAAGAAAGCCTTTAGGTGGACCTGACTGCAGGCTCTGACATGGTTAATACCTCACTTCCAGGCTGTGCAACCACTACCAGAAACCCATTCTGCAAGCAGTCTTTAATTGGTTATACACAATTAACATTTATTAACACAAGCTGGGAACGACACCTATAGTGTGGAGCAATACACGCATAATAAATCACAAGCTGTAACCACCATCATGCTCCACCAAAATCCCTGCTCTGTACTCCTGGCCACGAGGAAGCAAATGAACTGCTTGCAAGTGCTTTCTGCATGTTACCATGCCAATGTCCTTCCAGTGATGTGTTTTTGTTTTCCAGCAGCTTTGATTCTCAATCAATATGTGCTATTCAGACAGGTTTTATTTCAAATTACACCTTTTTAGAGATGCGTTTTTTGTAAAGGAAAGTCATTTTAAAAATATCCAGAATGATATTCTCACAAAATATTTACTGCATATTGCATCTGATACAATAAAACCACCTAAAATCAGGCAATCTGCTTACCATAAAACGTCAGCTGTCCTCGTGCCACATTTTTCCCTCTCACATTTTCAGCAACACACTCATAGAGTCCAGCATCTTCTTGCTGAAAATTTGGGATTTCTAGAAGTCCACTTGATCTGTGTCTCCTAGCTTTTCGGGGTATCTGTTTCCCATCTGCTCTCCTCCAGCTGATCGTAGGAACTGGGCTAAATGAGAAAAATAAAGCAAAATCAGATTTGTAATAAAAGCTACAGGTCTTGTCCTGATAGCTTCTCATCTTGATGAACTTGAAACTGCTTCGTGTTTGAGGATGATGAAGACGTGGTCAGTCTGAAGACTCTGCCCAGGATCTGGAGCAATTTTATGTTGGGTGCCATATATACACTTTATATAAGTACATGCATACCAATGGTTTATTGCTCACATAGTCTTAAAAGCAGGAGACTATGTTATAAAAGTGCTGTTTTGACAAAGTTGAATTTGGGTTTCTGCTGTGACAATACATCTATTTTCTTATCAATCCCACGCTTTCATTTTGGAAGTGCTGCTAGTGCTTACTCTAGAACCAGGACATGTTTTAGGTTTTGCGTGAGACCTCAGAAGTGAAGATGTACAACCACATCTGTACAAAATAAGTTATATCTTCTCTCTTCCTTGGGAGTTTTTGTTTTTGTTGAGTAGAGTCCCTGCTCCCCAAGTCCTCTGTCTGTAATGAATCCTGGAAATAAGTAACTGCTGCTGCGGAAAGTGAAGGATTAGCAAACCTTGCAAACTCCACAGTACAGCACTATGAAAGCCAGAAGATGAAGAAATAACGGTGGCTAACAACTTACTTTCCCAGGGCAAAGCACTCCAGTTTCACCGTTGTTCCTTTTGCAGATGGAACCGTTTCTGGGAACTGCACTTCTATTTTCGGCTCATACTCCCCCATCACCCCTGCGAACGTAAAAGAGAGACTAAGACTTGGTTGAGGTTTTGCAATAAATCCGCAAGTGTTTCTGTGCAGAGCTCTTCTCTACATCATTACTTGCCCAATTAATCCATTCATTTTAAACATGGCCTGTTGCTAACAGCCGTGCAGTGTGGGCTCTTTTCCCATTTACTACCAGAGGAAAATCGGAACCAGCGCTCCACACCATCTGCCAAAGATTAACATTTCTTCATGGCTGTGTTATTTTTGACTTTTGAATATTCAGGGGTTTTGCAGGTAACTTGTGACATAAAGGAAGCAATAATAAGGGAGGTTCACCGCCTTCTAGAAAATGAAATGCGGAACAAATGCCATTACAAAAAGTTTTAAAAGTATTGGGGGTAATCAAGGCTTCTATTAACTTCAAGGAGTTAGAGGCACAGAGACCATACACTCCTTGGGCAATTTCGTTATTTTTACTGCCCCAGTAAACCACACATTGTGGCAGCCTCTTCACCAAATAGCGTTAAAAAATTTGTGCACATAAAAGGGCCGTTACACTCATGACAAATCGCTCCATTTCTTGTCACCTTACTGTCTTAAAACCAGTACATATAATTTCACCAGTAGTGCTTATCAGCTAATTGATGATTGCAGGTTAAATCCCAACCGCAGGGCGCTGCCGGGGCACCCAGGGGCGGCAGGGCTGGGTACGGTGGCTGTGGCTGCAGCGCTGCTCTCTGTCTCCCTGCGTTGCAAAGAGGTGGCAAGGGAAGCCTTTTGGCTTTGCTTTTTTCACAGTTAGAGAGGCTTGAAGCTGAAAATGCTCGCTCTGGGACTTACATCCGATCTCTCTGTACGTGGTGACCTGTGCAACGCCTGCTTTGGTGCACTAACGAGTCACATCAGCGTTCTTCAACCTCGTTCTTCCACCGCTACGTTGCACAAAGAGCAGCTGCTGCACATAGTCAGCCATCCAAATGAAATGCATTTGTTAAAGATATGAATGCTCTCTCTGTACACACGCCCTGCCAAGCACATACAGCAGGAAGCCCGCGAGTCTGTGTCAGCGCTCCGGCGCTTACAGATCACACAAAAAGGAATCACGGGGCACGATCCCCATGAGCCCTTCGCACATTAACAGGGCAGCCCTGAAGGGCTGGAAGTGTCCAGGGCTATTGAGGAAGAGCCTCTCTGCTCTCCTGATTGTGAATTTACCAAATTTTGCCTAAATTTCTCCGCAATCCATGCTAAACATTTGCTGGGAGAGCTCCAGCCAGGACAAGGAGCAGCTATTGCCCGGCTGTTCCCAAGAGCAAGGCTGCGCATGTGAATGTTTGCCAGAACAGAACTTTTTGGCAGACACTAACATTTATTGCGATCTTTTCCCAGAAGAGTACTTCCATGTTGTGCAGTGAAGACCACAATCTGGCAGAGGAAGAGCTTTTGAGGAAAGCCTGACCAGGTGCAGCCAGTTTCCTCGCTTTGGCAGACACGGGCTTTCAAGCGCTCTCAGTGGTGACTTCCTTGAGGAGCTGAGCACCTCCAGCCATCCCCCTCCCCGAGAAGAGCTCCTCAGTGCCTGTGACAGCCTGTCCCCCCCCAAAACCACCCCAGGGGCTGCACCAGCAGCGAGCTGAGAGGTGGCAGACACCTTGGAGGGCAACGAACACGGTGGGTGCTCCACAGCAGCAGTCCGCCTGCCACCAAGGCCAGACACGCCGCGTGCTTAATCCAGTCCTTAAACAGCAAAAGCAATGAGAGCAATTCTTTCTGCTTCCCTTCCTTCACTCCTAAAGCGATAATTTGGCCCCCTTATGCAAAGTAGTCTGTAAAATATCACTTAACACTAGCGGGCTATTTAGGAAATTAAGGCACAATGTATTATTAACACATTATTCACCTGACAGATCAGGAGAAGGGAATGAGGAACGGGAGGGAAAGAAAATGGCTTTTTCTTTTTCCCCTTCTCTTTCTTCCTTGTTCCTGTTTCCTTGCCTGAGGTCGGAGCTGGAAAGCTGTGACCCCGAGGGGACAATCGCAGGGCAGAGGTGGGAGGGCTGCCTGAGGATGCGGGGCACCGGCCGCGGTCACTGCTCCCCGCAGCCTGCAGCGCCAGACCCCGCTGCTTTCTCTTACAGCAAGGAACCAGGTAGTTTAGCAGCATCACTGCTAACGTTACAACACCAACCACTTCAAAACCAGCACCTGTACCGGGAAAAACCATCAGGCTCCCACTGCAGCTCTAACCTACCTATAGCTACTGGGTGTGCTGCAAGCCCTGTCTTCTCTGCATTAAAGGAAAAACATCGGGGCGCAGGATATCTGTCTATACTGAATCCAAGCCCATTTTCACACGGACAGCTCTTATTTTTCCTGCTGTTCCTGGGTGAGTTAACATCTGACTTAGCATTACAGGTGGAAAGCAGAGGGGAGAAAATAAAAGACTAAAATAGACCCAGGTTTGTAGCTTGGAGAATGTTGTCAGTGTCATGACACCTCAGATGTTGTACGTGTTTGCAGTTCAGAGGATTTCATATTTTTCTCCCAATTTCAAGGCTTAAAAATGTGCTTTTGGATGAGAGTTCCAGGAATTCAGAAGCAAGCTCATTTGTCTGAGGAAATGATATGCATTTCCTGACAACACCTGTGAAATGTTAAAGTTTAATTGGCCCATACAGCTGCTGCTGACGGTAATTTCATTCCAGGTCTATTGTGGCACTTTCTCACTATTACTGTTTTAATTTTGATGTAAAACTCCAAAGTGCATTTTAAAGAGAAGAAGCAAAGCACTGCAAAAGCGCTGCTGTGGCGCCGGGGACTGCCACGGAGAGGTGCCAGACAACTGGTTTGGCCATTCACCTTTCAATCCTTTTTCTGTCTGGGCTGCAGTAGGTGAGGCACTCCTAGCCTTACTTCAGGCGTCAGGACCATTTGCAGCCCTCGGTGCCATATATATTTAGCTGCTTATTACATTGCCCAGCACAGAAGTAGTGCAGAGAGCCATTTCTCTGCAACGGGAGGCACCGGCTGGTACTGCCAGGACGAACTGTTGCCAGAGCAGCTGTGGCGATTCAAGCCAAAGCCTGACCTCAAAGCCTGGGGGAACCCAGAGAACCGTAACATCCCTTTCTGCCTTTTACACGGTGTGAAAGTCGGGGAGGACAGAAAGCAGCTCCTTCGGGACTGCAGCGCAAAAGCAGGGTGCTGGCATGAGAAAAGAATAAACCATCGGGGAATCCTCGGTGGTTCCTGCCCCAGGCCTAAGCTACACGATCAGGAGGCCACGGGGATGCTCTGCGTCGCTGAGCAGCCCAACCTCTGACCTTTTTCCACCATATTTATCACTGTCCAATAACTTCTGGTGCCAGGAACAGAGAGCTTGGGCCAACGGTGACTGAGACCGCTGCCTCAGCATGGTTTGCCCCCACTACCCTTCCTCTACGATTTTTATCTCCCCAAGGAGGAAAAGCTGTCCGGGGATAACTAATGGGACAAGAGGCAGTCTGCTCCCACAGCAGCAGGAGAGGAACCTGGTTCCTGTGCCTCTGGTTACAAAAAAACACTGCAAACATCAGGAGATCTGCAGCTGCAGAGCCCTGCAACCGCAAACAAGCAGAAGAGAAGCATCAAGGCACAGGTGGGGGATGCAATCTGCCTATCGGATCTGGTTTCATCCCATACACATGCATCTTTCCCCTTTACAGATTACAGCTCAAAAGCCTGCTATTGTAAAGCAAGCTGTGCTTTAAAAAACGCGTTGAAAAGCTGTTTTTCCAGGGTGATTAAATTCAAGCAAAATACCCATGACTAAGATGGCAGGTATTCAGCATACAAAACCCAAATGATTCACAACAGAGTCTAGAAAAATTACTGCTGTACGCTGAAGAAGAAATATGGAAAAAAAATCAGCGTTCTGGCAGGGGAGATTTCAGCCCAGCTCCTGCAGAAGCGAGCTGCTCTGGGCGGACAAGGACTACCGGAATGGTGGAGAGTTGGAGCGCTGCCACTGAACGAGTACCCACCACGTAAGTCTTATAAATATCCCCTATGGCAATTGAATTTCTCGATAGAGTTGGCTGAACTGTGAGCAACCAAACTCTGGTTTCTTCCTACAGCTCTGGAATTGGGAATTTTTAAACTTTTTGAGTGAGAGATTATCATATGCATGTATGGAAAGAGTCTCCTCTTTTTCTCTCTTCATCTCTATGAAATTATTCCAAATCCAAATAGAGGCACTATTCTTAGTTATAAGTGACCAGTGTTCTTTTTGTGTAGTATCTTATTCCATCATTTCTTTCTTTCAAAACAATGGGGCTGTGTGTAAACCACAGGGACCCACAGTTAATCCTGCATGAGAGTAAAAATGCCTTGCAGTTTAAGAACAACTTTGAGTTTTGAGAAAAACAGAAATTTCAGAGATTTTTATAAAGTACTTTGACTTTTTCCGAATTCATAAAATGTATTTCAATAGGAAGCCAGCCAAGCTGTAACTCAGACATTTTTAGTGACAAACCAATTTGTGACAGGTTCGCTGGGGATGGTCCGAGCGCCAAGGCCAGGACCCCAGGCCGCGGGGTCCCAGAGCTGCAGCAGCCCCTCCCTGGCTCCCTCTCCAGAGCAGGTCAGTGACTTAAATTAATATGGAGAGGTACATTAGGATTTTTCCCATTAAACTCAGTAATTGAAATTCAATGGAACTGAAACATTAATTGTTGATGAGTTAACCTCTGAGTCTACTGATTTAATGATATAGCGTTGTAAAGAAAATAACATATATATTGTTGGACAGAGCAAATATGAATGTCAAAGATAAACCCAACACATTTGCCAGTTGCAGCACAATGAGCCTTGCGTTTTGCTCATTTCTCTTGTTCACACTTCCAGGGCAACATATGTAATTTCTTTTTTCAAGCACAATAGAGTGTAATATTCAGATTTTACACAATTTTTTGGGTTACTCTATGTGGAATGAAAAACTGAGACTTGCAGATTTTTAAAATGCAGGTTGCATGTAATACCAGTGCCCTCCTATTTTAAAACACACTTAGCACATGTTCAAATTTGAGTACAGCCATCTTTGCTCTACAGATATTACAGCACCTTTCCTGTTTAACTCAGGAATGTATTCCGGAGCTCCTCAGAGGTTCAATTAAAGTTTCATATCTATAATAAACAGCAGAGTGCACTTCAAAGGAATCGGAGAACATTCCCGAGAATTACCTCGGGAAGGCAATTGGTCTCTGTAAATAAAGCTGAGTGCGTGCAGAGGAGCGATGCACTGGGGTAGAGCCCTTGGCGATGCACTTGACAATCAGGGTGATTAGCAATCATCATAGCATTACCCACCGTTTCAGAAACAGAAGCAGACATTGAGCTCAATTTTGAAAGATGGAAGCGCCTTCTGTGAGGTAAGGCTTGCATAAAAGTCCCGCTAATTTAATACCTACAAACATTTCTTGTTCAGTACTGAAAATGTTAACATGAGATGAATTTAAATATTCCTCTTTATCTTTCAGATGTTAGGTGACTTATTTTGGACTCACGGGGCCAGATTTACTGTCACTTAAACCACTGCCACTGTGTGTAGAGAAGCAGTGTAAGGGACAGCAGGTCTGGCGCATGGAAAAGCACTTGTCCTCACCCCTCCCAGCGTAATGGGGACACTTGCTCATTGTCCCAGCCCTTCCAAAACCCCACCTATGGGACGCGCGTTAATGCGAAGGGAACAGCCACAGGCTGGCAGCACTGAGCCCGTCTTACACGGGAGGAATTTCTGTACAATACTGCTAGGCAACAATGGATCTTCTAGAAGAAGTTTCTAATAATGCATTTCTATTTCTGGAACAAATGTCCTAAATGTTATCCTTTAAACAGACACTGCAAATTAACATGCAAATTTATTTTTCTTATCTACTCAAAAATGACTATGATACAAATCAATTGTCTGTATAAATTTAGAAATCCTCCTTTGGTTTCTTTTCACATTTTTTTTTTTTGTACTATTCCACAGACTACTAAAATTAGCGTTAATTCTGCTGGGAAATAGAGCCTGAGCTAACAGTTACCGAAACAACAAAGTATTTTTGTTCACTTTTGGGCTGCATAAAATGAGAAAAGCTACAGTGTATCCAAATTCTGAAATCTATTTTATGTCCCGTCTTTGGTCAAGTATCGCCAGGATTTTCTGCTATAACAAGAGTTCTTCCAGTGATGGAAATAGCAACCTTGGCCACAGCAGCATAAAACCCACCAGTGTCTATGATGTTGAACCATAGCTAAAGTAGAGGTTTTCAGCCTCGCTGAACCTTTGCGAAAGGAGAATCTCTCCCTTTACTCTACATAGTAATATTTTAAGCCATTTGTTATTTTTTTGGCGACAGCCAGTCAAAGAAACCCAAACAAGTCCTACCATCGTTCCTGAGGATGAGCGGGGTTGGGGGGCCCAGGACCCGGCTGTTGGTCACCGTGTTTGTCACCACGCACGTGTAGTTTCCCACATCTGAAGCTTCCACCTTCGCGATGTACAGATTGCCAGTCTCCTGCGAAACGAAGCGGCGGTTGTCCTGATGCACGAACGATGGGTACTCGTTGAAGATCCAGGCGTAGGTGAGCTCTGGAAGCACAAGGCACCACCAGCGTTAGCGACAGCCCGTAAACCTCCACACGGGACAGTCCCAAGTCTGAACTAAAGCCCTGGAAATGTTTTTCTGCCCGCCTTGGTTAGGCACAACAGATACATCACAGCCCATGAAATGACCAAACAGCACACATTTTGCAAGTTTGCATCTTTATGGCTCTAAATATAAATTTCCAAATGTGACTCCTCTGAGCCTGCACACAGACCTTAATGCTCTTAAAATGTTCCTTAAAGGTCTTCCAATCCAGAATACAATGCATTTTATACAGATCCCACATCTTCTGTCATGGACATTTCAATGTTTCTGACTCTTATTTTTTTTTCTTCTTCTTTCTTAGCTCATTTTTGCCTCCAAAGTTTGGAGGAGGGTCTGCTGAGCCACGTTATCATACGCTGTATGTTTTATTCCTTTGGAATTTCAGAATCGGCAAAAAATTCCAAACACTAAATTAAGCAGCTGTAATCTTCTATGTGTCTAATTAGATAATACTCAGTGTTTTGTAAGGCATCTTTGGAAGTTATTTACACAATAAAAAATAACAGAGAGACATGCTGCAAGTGGCTGCAGTTTATAAGTGAGGTTAATGCAATATAACCCTATTATATTTGCCTAAGACTAATGCCCAAACCCACTAAAATGCTTGAAGAACTCAAGTGAGTACAAGATTGTTGTAGTTTTCTAAGGGAACAGTAATTATACTAAAAAGCATATTCTTAGTTTAATACTCTAATGAGTCATAACTGTAATTGACCTCAACTACCATTAGGTACTTTGGAAAATAAATTCCGTCCTCATGTTCCACTGTTTACACATACAAGAGGTTGAAAGCAGATTGTTGGCTTTTATTTATTTATTTTTTAACAACAGGATTATAAAATGCCTACTTAGACTTTTAGGAAGATATGATAATTATGTTTATGTGGGAATATCTAATCATATTTACACATGTGCATCTAATTATAAGTAACCTCATGCTGATGTCAAGAGGATACTCAGAGCAAACAAGGTAGCACTTCTCAGCTGGCTTATTATTTTCTGCAAGTAGTTTAATTTTTTTTTAATTTTTTTTTTTTAAATTTACTCTTGGTGAACAATTATCTTGTTCCTCCAGAAGCACCCAGCAATAGGCAAATAAACATCAGTGCCCTAGAATGCACAGAGGCGTTTAAAGTTGAGCAAACCTTCACACAGCAGGCTTCCACCACAGCCCCCCGAACTCTGCAATACAACAACATTTTGCATCGCCTGTGGAATGGTGAATTAACCACAAGCTCTTCATAAAAACACAGGACCGGGAGGGTTTTTCTGGATCAACAACCCCTGCCCTTCCCTATCCTTCCCCAGGAGGCTGCATAGTCCCACTCACAAAGATCCCAGAAGCAGCAAGGTTTTCAGCTCCTGCTTTCCTATTAAAAGTTGGTTTTGCTTTAACTGCTAAGAACCCTCTACTTTCCGGGTTAAATATTTTTATTACTAGGCTATATCCATGTGCTTCTGGGCTAATGATGCCTTTAGCTTAATGGTTCTTGCCTCTTTGCTGGTGAGAGCAATCAAAAGTCCTTCTGCCTTCGTTTCCAAGACAGTCATTCCAATCTTATGATGACTATAGTAGGTTTTCCTTAAAAAAAAAAAAAAAGCAGCTCCACTAAAGCTCTGCTTTAGTTACAAGTCTTGAATATAGGTGCCATTTGAGCAGAGTGCTAGGCTGGAAACCCTGGATAAGAAAATCACAGGAGAACAGAAAGCAAATGTGAAGTTGTGCAAGAGTAAGAAGGTCTGACCAAAACAGCACCCAAATGCAAAGAGATTGTGGATTCTTCCAACACCGGAGGCAGGAAAATGGATCTATTCCTTGAGAGCACACCCTCAAAATCTCTCCAAAAGACATCTTCAGATTAAATCAGTTTGGCTACATAAAAATAAGGAACCCCAAATCAAAAAGCTGGACATAACAAAGATCTGATGTGACAACTCTGCCTTCGTTTCATTAAAACAAATCATTGTCCACAAAAACACAACTGCCTGAACTGCACAGCCTTAGACTCTAGGAGCAGTCCATTATTGCTATAAAATATCTAAAAGTACTGGATAATTGTCTCTAAAATAACGTGGGACCGATGGAATAAAAAGCACAGGAAAAACGGCAGACTGGAGTCTCTGTGAGTGCATTTGCTTTTGCAGCAACATGTAAATAAATACTGTATCAAACTCACTTTGATTTCCTTAGAGATCCTAGTGCAATATTTATGGCTTTTCAAACTTGACGGATTTCTTTTGATAAGGTTTCACATACTAATTGCTCTGGAAGTGATAGACAGTTCACATCCCATAGGCAATTTGTAACAACTGTGTAAACAGACACTTAAAATACAGCCTGAGATAGCTCCTGGTGACTGCGAGTGATGGAAACATCTACAGGAGTTACAGACACACAGACTTCAGCACAAAGGATGCGCAGTAACTAGCAATTCACACTTCTCTAATTACACATTAAACTCTATATCCTTTAGAATTTATTACAAACTTCTTTTTTAATTTGGGGACCTTTCCATGTAATTTTGCCTTATTTACAATGCTTGCATTTTTTCCTTTAAAGCACATCCAAGCTGATCTCTCAAACACAGGAGCTTATCTGAAGATTTCTGACCCATATTTGTGCTTTGGAAAAATCAGAATCCCTGCCAGCTGCAACGCTACGGCCAGCAGCTGAACCCCTGCCTCCCTCCCCACTTATACTGCACTCTTCCTCACTGCCTTGATGGTCCGGATTTCCATGACAGATCTGAGTGAGATGAAGACTGGGGAGGAGATGTAGATTTTGGCAGATCTTCACTTCTCTGATGACTCTTACCGGTGGAGGTAGCGGTGGGGAGCACACAGGGTGTGAGCAGAAGTTTGGTTGGAGTTTGGGCAATGGCAGAGATGGGCAGAAACACGCAGAGCTGTGGGTCACACCAAGATCATACGTGTGGCAGGAAGGGCCGCTACACACCAGCAGACACAAGTGTTTCAGCCAACAGCGGCTGTCAACTTCAGCAGTTAAAAAGACAATACATTATTTAAGGCACTTGGAATGCCCACTACGGATTTTGGACATGTAAGTGAGCTCACCTGCACACGCTCACTGCAGAGCCACGCAGGGAAAATGAGAGAAACACAGAGACAGTTCTATCACTTTGCCTTCCTGCATGGTTTTTGCCTATTTATATATTTCTTTCCCCTGTACCTCTCCAAAAATACAGTCCTCCTGGGTCTGCAGTTCCTGATCACATCCAGATCCCGTCATTTTTCTAAAGTATTCCGTGAGAAACTCTATTAAAGTGTTCGAGCTCTCATTTACCAGCCCCAGAATACTTCTGGCTCAAGACAAGAAACAAAGCTAAAGACACTAAATATTTAATTTTTCTCTAAATGATTGTAAGCGGTGAAGAAACATTACTGAAAGCTGCACAAAAATTCTGCTATGAGTAACTATTGTAATTAGGCCACAGGCTTTGCCAAAACAATGTTCTCTGGTCTTCTTTTTTTGTCACACGCATGCTTTGCATCTTTGCCTTGTCTTTGCCTTTTAGTACAAGAAACTTTTTTTTTTCTTCTTTTGTGGAAATCTTTACCATAAAGGCAGGGCTGCCACTTGAAAAGGTCTCTGCAGCTATTATGGGAAAATCTATTAAAACATCACGATTATGGTTACCATAAAGATGAATGGAAGAATGAAATTCTGAAATTAATATTTGCAAAAAAAAGGGGCATCGTTTATCACTTTTAATAAGAACGGTGTGGTACAATACACTTTTAGTTTTTATAGGCTTTACTGAAAGTTACCGAGATTAATCCCATCATTAACGATTCCTACAATTTATATATTATCACCAACCATGCCACTCGCACGTCGGACAGGCCGGAACTGTTATTCAACATGAAACAAAAGCTCTGCAACAGTTCCCGTAAATCTGAATGTGTAAAAATAACGCTTCATTACACATTGCAAGAAACAAATTTGAAATGAAGAAAATGAAGAAAATCCTCCCTGCATAACCGTCCCCAGCCCTTCTCACCCTGTTTCCAACACTCGTTGTGCTCCAGGCCGGGCAGTGCCAGGCGCTCACACCTGCCGTGTGTTTCATGCATTCAGACACCATAACCATTTTTTGCATTATGAAAGGCTAACCATATCCCACGTCCTCCCCATCTAGTTCATAAAAGCCATTCAAATCCCAAAACCATATAGAAATCAGGCCAAGACATTATTTTCAATTACCTATTTCCACCACTACCCATGAAAGCACACGGATGCTGCCCCTGGGAAGCACTGAACTCAGCACTCCTGGTGCAAACGCTCCACGTCCCTACGAATCCCATCTGACTGGTAACAATCACCTTAAATGCATATAGGAAAGGTCAGATACACATATGGACCTCCCCCAGCTCACAAGCATTTAATTTCCTTGAATTTTGAAGCACATTCATTATTATGAATAACACCATGAACTGAAAAGAAGGCTTAATGCACGACACCATTTTTTATGAGAGTGCAGTGGGAAAGAGAAAACAAAGGACTGTCAGGGAGAGATGAATCCCTGGCATTACCTACCACGTACTTGGCCCTACCCAACTCCCCGAAGCTCCTTTCCACCCATATCCGTTTGTCTGCAAACGCAGTGCCACGTCTGGAGTTTCTGGTAGTTTTTTTCCTTCACAGTTTTATTGTAATAGTAGAGCCACATGAATTATGCATAGTACACATTTCTTTTGTGAGCCCATAGCCCATTTCATTGCCCTGCTAGCACTTTGGATCAATTTTTTATCTTCTCTCCTTAAATAATTGCCGCATAATTTAAAGGAATCAACCTGGATGCAAACATGACTTGATAAATCTCCCCTTGGCCCCGTGCACTCCATCAGGCAGGGCCGGTCAGCCAGGTAGGATCGTAGCTTCTGTGCCGCAATTGCAACTTTTAATGAAAAGAGTAATGAATAATGAACAAGATTAATCTAAAGTTAATAACACATTTTTGGCTGAACACTCGTCTGTGCTAAACCTGACAGTGCAGTTACTCAGCAGCCAACCATTTGCAAACAAAGGAAGGTACCATCCTTGGCAGCCGGGGCAGGAAACGAGTCTTAATGGTAGGGAATCAATTTGTGAATTTAACGTACAAGAGTATGAAAGGGCCAGTGGTCATTAGTGCGAGTGGTGATATAGTGACTGAGAAAACCACGTTTTCTATAATGGACTATTTACCCATGATATTAAAGGAATAGCTCTAACTGTTCCAAGACCCCTCTTCATTCCCAGCAACTTTGCAGATCCAAGTGATAACCTTGTATGAACAATCTTAGGAAGCGCTTGTATGATAACCAGGAATATGTGACAATATTTAGGAGTTTTACCTGAAACTGTACAGTTCAGCAGTTACAGGAAATAACACTGCCACACGACACACTCTGAAACCAATACAACCAGTCAGACAAATCCAGAAATGGCCAGATTCATCAAGTTTTAAAGCAGTGAGATAAAGGGGTTAATATGATGGGAATCATTATAAAGACACAAAACTAGGGAAGGCAATGGACAGACTTTGATAGCTCACCTCTCTGACCTGAGGCATGATCAATCACAACTGAGACATCTCTGAGGTTTTTCTAATTTTTTCTTAAAACCTTCCAATTGCACAACTTCCCCACGTGGTCTAGCAGGGCGTAACACTCCGGTGGAGAACAGGGAGATGCTGCAGGCTGTGTTCCTGCCATCTCTTAACCAGGCACCAGCAGTGACTGAGAGTGGTCTCTACTTTGGGGGAATAACTCACTAAACACAACTGTGCCCATGTGCTTATTGGTGCTGGTGTATGGGAACAGAAAAGCTGGATATATACGTACATGTTCATGCATAAAAATGCATTCTGTGAATGCAATTTCCAGTGCTCCCTACCAGAGTTTGCCAACTTCTTAATCACAAACAACTCAAAATCACAGATCAGTGTCATGTGCATGAGTCAGAAGGATGAGGACAGTGTACAGATCAGCCACGTTTTGTGTCAGACATCCTCACAGCCTTTTGCAATGTGCTCAGGGCTGGGGCTGCTTCCCGGCCCCTTGAGTCCATGTTTGCCCAGCATGTAGAGCTTCACCTGTGGGTAATTAAAAAGGTAAGAGGTCTTCATTACCTGAAGCCCAATCAATAATCACCTGTATCTGCTGCATCTCCACTTTTCAGTATCTCTAAAATAGTTAAATATTTGATGGCTGTACATAATGGACCTGGCTTATCTCTCTCTAACAGCTTCCAGCCCTAGTCGATGGCTGGCTGTGCTGGCTGCTGTGGCACCGTAAACATTAATGACTACTGCACCATGCCATTTGGGATTCTGACAAAGTTTTAACTTGAAATTCCCTCGGGGAGCAAAATCAACAGCAGCCTTTATCTATGACTGAATAGAAAACATTACGAGGTGGAGAGTCCCGTGCTGCTGTATTTACTACAGCTAAATACACAAACGTATGTCAAAAACTTCTGACGGGCAGCTGACACCCGCCCACCCCCACAGCAATCTAGCATGCGTGCTGACAGATTTTGGAAGCAACTATATGTTTTTCTGTCTGACAAACTTCATAAATTGTCTTACAGAAATTTACAGCTTAGCCTGGTCTTGCCTGAAAAAAACATCCCACAAACAAACCCAACCGGTATTTGTCAAAAGGGCTTACGATACCTTTGGGGAGCCTTGTTCTGTATTTATCGAGACTGGAGAACTTTTGCCCGGGATTAGGTCTCATGCCACTCAATTTCATGCACCTCTGGTTAAAACGTGTGTTTTGGCAGGTAGGTTCAGGCCAGCAGTGACCCAGGACCACGGACCAGGTCTCTGAGGGATGGAGGAGCCCTCCCCAGCCCAAGGGAGGTGCAACCTCCAACTACAGCGGCCAGCAGCTCCGTGCCTGGCCCTCAGAGGTGCTGGGCCCCTGAGGGAGATGCTGGTCCCTGAGGAAGGGAATTATGAAGTGGAAGCTTATGTCTGCTAAGGAACCTCGTGGGAAATCACCAGGTCCTGGCTGGAACACCGCCACCACCAGCATAAAGGCGCACCCATGGGCAGTCGTGGCAGCTGAGTTATGGTGAAATAAAGATTAAAAGGAAATCTTATTGAGCATGCAATGTAGTGTGCCGTGTAACTACAGCAAGCCAACCTTAAAAAAGAGCAACAACACAGAAAGCTCTCATGAGATGGTAAATAGCTATATATTTGCTGTAACCTTTACCTCTACTAATCACACAACACCGTACTTCTGGAAGCCAGGAGTCACATGCTCGGTCTCCTGCAATACTGGTTTAACTCCAGATGATTTCACAGCTTTTCCCACTGCGCAATGCATAGAGCTTTATGACACTCACTCTGTTTTTAAGCTGATTTCAATGAGGCTATTCAGGTAAAGAAAGAATAATAGCTTGATATGTTCCAGGGAGTGGTATCAACATCCTTGCAAAGGCACACAAAGGAACCAATAAAGCACCTCCGTGGTAGATACTGTCAGCAGCAAATGGAAAGGAGAGAGGAGAGAGAGGCCAGAACAAAAGATAACGGGGGCCAGACTGAAGCTGCTAATTACTTATAGGCAAACATCAAATGAGAATGAAGCTGGACATGTGCATAAATGACACATTGATTTTTAATTCCGCACAAGACTTTTGCTCTGCAAGATTCAATCATAGTTTATATTTTCCAAGCTTATCCTACATAAAGTGCTACAGATACCACCTTAAGGAATGACTCACAGTTTTAATCCATCAGTTTGTTTTCCGTTTAAAGTCAAAGAGAGTCAGCCTAAAACCATTTTTTTTTTTTTGTGCACTTGCTTCAGTAAAGCTAAAGGTCCCTGGGCTTGTTTTAAAACATATTTCAATGTGACCTAGCTAATCCTTTAATACCAGCTTTCACTACCTTTGATCAGCCTCTTACTGTAGCTGTAAGAGATTAGATCAAACCTTTCCAAAAAGAAAGTTGGTTGTGGAGATTTTTCCTGCTGCAGTGAATTAATATTATGATCAACTCCAGGGCTGAAATATCTGGCCAAGCAGAGGGTGGGCAGCATGTCCTTTAGGGGACATCTCTGCATACACCATACATAACACCATGCCACTCACCTGTAAGACATAGGAAAAAAACCATTCTGTTCACGTATTTGATAGACAGAGTTTTGATATATACCAGCTGACAGCCACACCATGGTTGCACACTTAGACATATGTCTCAGGTAAGAGAAAATACCTCGTTTATTTTTCAAAAACAAAATAACACCTTAACAGGGAGGAGTGCAGGACTATTGGCTTACCTGGAGCAGTAGGTGCATTCAGAGATCTGGAAACTCGACTTTGATTGCAGAATTAGATAAACATCAGTGCTGTGTTTGTGTCAACAGCCTGCTTTCCTTTCTGGCCATCTCAAGGGAGCTGAAAGCAGAGGCCTCCCCAGCCACTTCTGAGAGCTTCGTGAAGCGGGGTGCGGAGGGTAGGGATGGTGGCAGTGTGGTCAGAAGAGCCTGGGAGCTAGCCTCAGATCTCTGATTTATTTTATATAGAGATCACAGGATGTCAGGACTTTCAATAAATGCCTATTGACTGAATCCTGTCAGACGACAGATTTCACTCATCTTCAGGCAGCCCCTGCCTACCGTACCCCTTTCAATACCGCTTCAATCTTCATTTAGCTGCAACCGCGGTTTAACAGGGGAATAAACCACATGACTAGCTTGCAGATTATCTCTTTTAAAGATGTCATGGGCTGTCACTGATAAATAAAAAATCCATTAATATCATGTTCCTTATTATTTCACTATTTCCAAGGTCTGTACTGGAGACATGAGCCTCTTCTCTTCTGTGGGAAGGCAGCATGAGTTAGGAGTACCAGACATCCCACCTCGCTGCCTACCCCGTGACAGCCCAAGGGGGACACAAACATCTATGAACAGACATCGCACAGTAAGAAGGGAAAATTGTAAGGACATTTACTGTCTCCTTTAAAATTGCATCACAAATGCATAGGGCCAGAGGAGGTCTGCTGGCACCAAGGGTGAATAAACGATGTATGCCAGATGAAAATTTGGGTCTGAATGCTTGTGCCAAATCCTGTCCTCAACTGTGACCTTATTTTGCAGCTCCTGTTCACAAAACCAACCCCTGCTGAAATGAGGCAGAGACAGGCACAAGCAAGAGGCACAAAGTCAGGTCCCTACAGTAGCATAAATCTAAAATGAGCTTGGCATTTATGTTATTGGAAATATTTGCGATTTCACAAATTTCTCAATTAAAACAGCACTGTATATTCTCTGTGTTTTTAGAAATATCAATCTGTTATACGGGCAGAAAATAAAAGTGGTAAGTGAGTTACAAAAGCACATTTCCCTCTCCCAAATTAGGAAATAATTTATCTCTCTCCCTTATCACTAAATATGTTGATAAACCTGGTACACACACTGAATCAGCAGTTTTAGAGAAAGGATTATGTCAGATTAATTTTAATCTAATCCATTTCTATCTCCTGAGAAGCTTTTTACTTCTTGCTTTTAATAATTTAAACACCGACTGTGGCATAATATAAAAAATAAATGACGGGAGATGCACTCTAAATGGAAGCTACAACTCTCAATCACTTCTTATTTAAATGAGAATTTCATATGCCTGGTTCTAAGTTTAATGAAACCTCTCCTTGCTGCACTGTTATAATCTTCAACACGCAGAGCCGGGCACAAAAGCATGCTCCCACTCTCCGGCTTGCCATAATGCTGCTGCAGAAGAAGATGCTCCCAGTTAATGTTGTTCTGCCAGGCTGTTGGGAGCCAGCCACAGCTTTCAGGAGAGCTTCTCCTCTTTGTGTGAGCGGGGAATCTCGCCTAAGAGGTGCACACTGCAAGGTGCTAGGAATTGGCAGCTTTGGGGACGTTATTTTCTCGTTCTTGGCCCGAGATAACTCACTTGGAGGTTTTAGAGCACAACAACATATTCACTGGAAATCACTTGTGCACGATGACACTTTTTAGACATGGGAATTTAACTACTGATGGGGTCATGTGAATGGTGAAGGAGTAAGAGGAGAAATCGATAACAGATTCAGATATTTTTGATGCTACACTGTTTGCTCTCAAAGCACATTTGATTATACCATATGTATGTGAAAGGTGGCTGCCAACACCAACCCCACTACCATTGCTGGATGGTTTCAAACACACTGAAAGCATCACTTGATCAGTGCTAATCCAAAACACTTCTATTCTTTTTTCTTTTTCTTCCCCAGACACAATGGAGTGACTTACCTGCTTGTATTTTGGCTCCAATCTTCACAGCAACCCATGAAGGCTACTCAATGACCTTGCAGCATTTTGACAAATAGTTAAACCAACGAATCAACACTTGCTAACAGCTTAGCAGATTTTTTGCTTCGTTTCCTAGAGAAATGGAACTTTTACAACCACGTTGCCTATCTGTCTGTGAGATACTCCTCTTTAAATTAACTTCACACTAATTGGAACCAAATTCAACCGAGCAGCAAAGGCTTAAGAAGCCATTAAGATAGGAATGAAAGAGGAGAAACTATTAATGCCTCAGTAAGGGAAAGGTGGGGTAGTTCAGCACTTCTGCAGCCTGCTTGGCAAGAGGCAACTGGACAGTCCTGGGTATATGGGTTGTGCAAGAACCACATTTTGAGAAAGCTCTGGGCATCCTGCACTTAAAGAAACTGCAGGGAAATAAAGGCTGAATATTTAGGTTACTGTGGTAAAGCAGGGTGGGGATGTAAAACACCCGATGTCAGATGTCATGTAAGAATATATCAGGATAGGAATTGTAATCTAACAAATACAGAAAAGTAACGGCACTTGTCTGATTCAACTTTCCATCCTTCTAAAGAATTCACAGTAATGGGAATGCACCATAAGAGAAAGATCCGGCACTGAGAAGCTGATTTAACACTTATGGGAACATGTGCTTAAAGGGCCTTGTCCCAAACCACTCTGAATCAGTCACACAGCGTAAGAGCAACTTGCATTTATGCATTGGCATAGATGTTGCACAGTAGGCAGAGCAGGATAATGCTGCTTGGATGGAATGAAATCATCCACTGGTTTTAGATAGGCATTAGATGGAAACGTCTTTGGCCTCTTTAGCTGTATGTTATCTCTTTTTTTTTTTTTTTCCATTGCCTTTTCCAAGGCTGACTGTATAAATGCTTTCCAAAGTTTTAACATAAGGTTTGCTTAATGTTGACTCTAAGGGCAGCAATGGAGAATATTACAAATTTTTCTTCCCATTTTATAAATACATTTCTAACCTGCTTGGGGCTGAAAGCCCCCATACGTTGCTCCCGAGATGGTATGAAAATGGCTGACAATTGCCTTTTGCCACCTGCACTGCTCTGATCAGTTTTAGAAAGGTTTTTTTTTGTTCCCCTTGCACTCTGCAGCTGGGGCTGTACAAGTGAGAAGCCCAGATCTGATTTGTGCAATAGATTATTTACGAGACAAATTCCTCAAACCATTCATCACAAAACACAACACAGGCTACCAGCCATCCTCACAGCCAAAACACTTTCACTGTTTCCAGCCCATGAAGTGCCCATCATCACTTTTAACAATATATAAATAAAAGGAGAGAAAAACTGGCCAGATGAGAAACCAGGCATTAATCATTTTTCTGCAGAGCACAGAAGTGGTCATAGCACCGCTGTAATCAGTAAAGTGCTTTCTGAAAAACATGTCTGGTGTCTACACTTCACTACCTACCATACAGCATGAAAGGCTGAGATTGAGATGAAATCAGAATTGCCATCTCTTCTGTCAAATGCTAAAATTTAGTTAGTTCTACTTGATTAAGCTGTGCAACAGAACTAAAAGTTCTCCCAGATACAGGGGAAAAAAAGGCAGGAGAGAATGGGAAAAACCTGAACACATCCATTATGTGAAAAGATGTGAAAATAATTCTCTGTCAACATTTCAGCTCACAGACCCAGACTACATGGGTGTATTTCCAACAGCAATAATAGCATGAGTTGGGAAAGAGAGATTTGAACCAAACTTTAATAAATTCCCTCCTCTTTGAGAAGATGGACTTTTTCAAGTGCATCTAGGACATGGGTGCTGCAAAGAGGGGCAGAAAACTTGTTTTCTTTTAGTGTTCTGTGTGTGTGTAAGAACAATACAAATACCTCCAAAACTGGGCAATTCTGGCTAGGGCTTTTCCATAGAAATGGATGATGAGATAGAGATGTGCAAATGCTAGCACACTTTTAATTGGTAAAATGTAGACAGTTTTGTGCATTAGTAGATCAAAATGATATAAAAACTGCTGAATTGGGTCACTGTTTGCTCAGAGGTGCCGTTCCCTAATGCTCAGGAAAGTCACCCATTGTTGCAGCTAAGAACAGAGGCACCCCCATATCGGGGAACTGGAGTTCAGGACCAGAACTGGTGTCGGGAAGGTTCAAGGTCCTGGACCACCAGGAACCTCTTCAATGGCCATGAGCATGTGGGCTGGAGGAGGTGCATCCTTCAGAAATGCCAGCAAGTTTTCATTTGCATATTTAAGCACTTCACAATCTAAAAAAGTTATCAGATAATTTATTTTTTTCCACAGATTACCTAGATAAATTAAGAAGAGTGAGAATAAATGTGTTATATATAGATGTGAAGAGCGGCGGTACGAGCTATGGAAAGACAGACCTCAGAACACGACAAGCCTCTAGGGAACGTAAAGGAAACACAATTTAACTAATTGAGTAATTCAGAGATCATTTTCACCAGTTCTCCACATACATTCATCATTTCTCACAACACTTGGAAATCTGAAATCTTTTATTTTATAGGATTTTCCCACACGGACAGGAAGGCAAATGTCACGAGAACTTTGTGTATATAGATCTTTCATAAAGATGAATAAGAGAAAATCTGGGGAAGGGGAAAAAAAGTGAAGAAAAGCCCAAAAGACAAATTCATTTATCTTCCCAAAGACAGGAACGGGAAGGATTTTAGGGATGGATTTACAGACTTGTTTTTCTGCTTGTTTATGGGTGTGCTACCAACTGTCAAGTGAAACTTGCACACCTTTCTATGCCTGTATTTTTCTAATCTCTAGACTCACAATGAAATACCTGGGATGTTAGAAGGAAACTGTAGTTGTTAAAATATTAACTAAGCCTGCCCTGAACAACAAATAAATCTTATAAAAGTGGCAGCTAAATAACTCAGTTCCCACAAGCTTGAATAAAAACAACTATTTGGCATAAAGAATGGTTTGGTCTTTTAAAACTTGGAGATAAAGTTAAAAGGGCAAAGACCTCCAGACACTTTGTGGGCATATCCCCTATGGAATTCACTTGTGTTTAGAGCCCTGAGAAACAAAAGGGAGGGCCTGCTTTATTTTATTTTATTTCATTTCATCAGGGGGCATTCTTTTTTTCTAATTAAATTTACCTTGCCAAATTTTATTAACAAAACTGAAAAAAAAAAAAATGTTTTCACCCACAGCTTTAAATTAAACAGACTATTTTACATTTCAAAATGCTTCATTGTCTCTAAATATATCTAAATGTAGTAAAAAAGGCTTAATAATACAAAACGGAATGAAACACTTCAGACAAACCCAAGTTATTTTTTGTATTTTTGTTTTCATTTTGGCTAGCGATGCCCCCACATCAATTATTCATACAGCTCTTCCAAGGAGAGACAGCAGATGGTATTGATCTGGGAGTGCTTCAAAAATGTAAAGCAATATAGCGTTGTTTTTATGGTACCCAAATTATAGGGTTCATCCTAAGAAATGCTGAGATACCATAACCAGCCTCATCAAAACAGTCACGAAAACTTTTTGATGCTCTTCGTGTTTCCAAAACTGTTACTGTGTGATTTAAGTACGTAAGAAACACGACCAGGTATACACATCTAGTCCAGATTTTCAATTGTCTTTTCTTGTCTACAATGTGACCACTTTCTACCACTGCTCATCGAGCTGTTGTGTGCGCACTTCATGCCATGTTCCCATAACTATGTTTACTTTTACATTATTTTTTCCATAGGGCTTCATAGGTAGACTGGTTGACACATGAACATCATTAGGCTTTTAATTAAAAAGCAGTGGAAATAACGAGGGAAAACCCTACACGCTCAGGATAATTATTTCAGAAAAATGTTAACAACTCAGGTAGGCTTTTTCTACTACTACTACACTGATTTAGTGTAAGGGAACAAGTAGGAAAGGAGGAAAAAAAAAGAATTGAAAATTTCTAGCAGGCAAGGCAGCATAAATACAGCAGGACAGGCTTCAAGGGCTCAGGCACTGACTGCTCTGAGAGCAGAAAATATGACAGAAGCAAATGTTTGATTTGCATTTATTCTGGTTTTCAGCCCAGTGACTTCCTGAGCTCCAGATGAACATTTATTTCCCAAATTTCCAGCATTCAGCAAGCACTTCATCATAGGATGCAATCACATCATTATACTGCTTAACAAAATATAACACCAGGATGCACTGACCTGACAAAATAGTGACTCCCTGTTGAAAATGTACCATGAGAAATACACATTTTGTTTCGAGGAAGAAAGAAGCCTGAATTCATATGGTCAATCTCCAATTCATGGTAAAATAAAAATTAGGGCATGCATGGAGATGCCCATAATGTTCTGTGCAAGCTGTATTTGGTCCACTTTATGATGCTGAAAATACTTGTTAATCATTTGGACTTGTTTTCAGGATAAAATCCTGGTAACATATGAGGAATAGGAAGCTTTTTATTTGGCATCATTAAGAAGAAAAAAACTCTCAACAACCAATGTATGTAGGCCAATATAACTTCACTTTTAACTGCCAGCTCTTTAAAAATGGGTAATTCCAAGTAGCAAAGTATCAGAGTGAATTACAGATTAAAGGATAAAAGTCTGGATGCAGACAGACATTTCTAATTTTAGTACAATCCAGTATTTTAAAGACCAAGATGACCAATGACACAGCAGTGGACAGGTAATGATTCTCTTCTAATGTATGTAAATTTCCTTTATCAAATTTCTGCAGATTATGGGGGCTCTAAGCCTTGCCACTTGAGTCAATTCAAAGCTGAGGAAAAGCTGGAACTGATTCCCCGCCCAGACATGGGAAATTTTTCCCATCAGGAAAGAACTGTTGAGCCTGCACCTCTGGCACCCTCTGAAGGATATCCTCAACTCTGTACTCAGGAATCAGCCAGTTTATTGTTTTGTTGTTGTTTGTTTTTCCCTAGGCTTCACCCATTCTGGTGAACACCCTCATCATCAAAGCAACAGCTACTCTCCAGTTTAAATTTTATTTTATTTTTTAATGTCATTTTCAATGCAGAAGAGAAACTAAAGTCAAAAAAAAAAAAAAAAAAAAGCCATAATGTAGAATTTTTCCCCAGGCAGTCCTCTGTTTCAGAGTTGGTCATTAATGTCCCCAGGCACTTTTGCAAGGATTATAAGTCAGCTTTTCTGTCCTAATCAAATTCCAAAATAAGTAATTGCATTTCCTCCATCTTAATGCCACTCACACTTTCAACTAGATGTATTATTTCTCACTTCTAGCCTGACTGTTATCTGCTGTTGCACTACCATGTTAAACAGTTGCAATGTTATATCCCAGAGGTGGCATAGCAAGGCATGGGGAGGAACTGATCTCTACAGCTTTGCAAACACTGCCTTGGACCCTTGGGATGGAAGCTGCCAATGAAACACCATCATTTTCCGACATACAGTTAGTTTCCAGTGATATCTGATATTCTCTTATGAAGCTCCATCTGCCCAGAGCTGGAATAGGAGATAGCTGTGGTAATTGTGCAATAACTGCTAGAGACCAAATAGTTTCTATTACACTGGGAGACATACAGTTGGCTGACGGAAACGCAATGCACATGATTGAAAAGCATTAACTTTGCAGTTGTGACTTTTAAAACTCATCCTTATTTCTAAACTTGGGAGGAAGGAGTAGGAGGAAGGAAGAGAAAATGAAATTATTTTCACAGAGAAGATTAATTCCTGCAGAACAAAGGTCTCAGTCTCAATTACCTGGAACTACTTTGACTTTCCATGAAATACTTTCTATGCAAACCGGAAAACCACCAGGGGAGTACCCAGCCCAGATTGGGTACAAAATTGCAATAGTATCAATTTAGACTAATTGTGGATCTGGCTTGATACGAACAAGATAATTTTCTAGCTGGAATAAAGCAAGCTGTAAAACGTGGCCAAGTAGGAAGATATCTCCCATCCAAATGACAACAGGAAATAATTACCCTTCAGTTTTCTCCCTGTCTGGACTCCAGAAATGCACTCACCTCTCTGTCACTGCAAGGTGCTCTTTCCTTCCTACAAAAATCTGAAATAACTTTGGGACCTTTCCGGAGTGTGTTTGCATCATCAGTGAATACGCTCAGACCAACGCTTCCTCGTGAATGACATCTCCCATAGCATCGCAGACTCCAAATGAGTTCATGGCTGGTCCACAACCCATCTTCAGTGTTTTTTAATATCTAGCTTTGGCAGCTTCCTAATGAGGTGCTGCAGTGAGACCCATTTTAGGGGGGTGAGGTGGCAGCTCCATCCACACAGACCAGAGGGCATGTAATTCTGGGGTGTACCTAATAAATACAGGAGCCACTCTCATAAAAGTTATGTGCTGCAATAACGAGTAATTTTGTGGGTTTGGCATTACACGTGTAAGAATCACCTTCAAGTAATGAATATCAGAAATGCGAGATATTGAAGCTCTCATGGTAATCTCCTGAACTAAAAGGAGAAATAACATCTGAAGCCAAAAGCGAAGGAGGCCCTCGCTGAATAAATGAAGTAGGTGGGTATGCTTGCCATACAGCTCCTCCCCCCCAGTATGAAATAGCGAGGTTTCCCATTGCAGAGACTAAAGACTGGCACCTGAAACATGCCTTATATAAAAGCACCGCACAACTCAAAGGCAGGAGCACACTTAGTACAGCAAAACATTTGTTTGCTCTGCTGAATGGGCTTTATCCTGATTCCAAAGAACTTTTGGTCAGGTTTCCCTAAGATTGTTTACAATTCCAGCTCTCGATGTGTAAGCAGTAGCAGGCCTCACAGGTCATGACGCCCGCAGGCCCGGGGCCTAGGCCCTTTTCTCATTCTCCTGCGTGCCGGTGGCATGCCAGCCACCCTGATGAGGCCTCTGCCAGCTGGTCAGAGCGGCAGGGGAGCTCTGTAAGCGCTTGTCTTGTCACATTTGAGCGTGAAAAGCAGCCTGCTGGCAAACGGCTCGCGAGGCAATTCTTGTCCAGCTGATGAGCAAGGAAGAGGACAGACAGATTTCAAAGCATGACTGCAAATTTCTTTAAAAGGGACGCAGAACTGCGGAAGATGGCCACTTGCTGATGATATACTGAAATACTTTCTGATAGACCAGCTCGGTGCTTTGGCTGGTTGTTGAGCTGCAGGCCGCGTGGTTCCACACACCTCGCCCCCAGGCCTGATGGCAGCCACAAGGACGGGAGGCACAATGGGCTGACTGCTTCTCTGAGGCTTTGTTTTGGGTGTAATAGTGCAAGACACGGACTTAAGATGTCAGCCAACCAAGACAGGATTGGCTCAACTAAAACAAGTTTTTGCTCAGTTGAAAGAATTGTTCTGTTTTAAACATTGATACTGTCCTGTATAGATCAAACTTCACTGAAGTAATTGCTACATTATACATTAAGACATATATGCCACTTCCCCTGTTCTAAACAGTGAGTGTAAGAAGTGACAGGTGCAAAAAAGACAATTTAGTAAGATTTTAAGAGGGAATAATTTTTTTTTTTAACACAACTACAGTATGGTCTACAGAGGACACATCAGTAAGACCATTCTAACATTGCAGATTTCTTTTTGCCTGTTTGCTACTACAGCTTTTCCATTTCTCCATAAAAGTCACAAATCCACTTTTTTTTTTTTTTCTGAGGTGGTAAGAGATACCAGTCACTATCAAGAGAAGACAGGTTGAATACTTTTCTGCACAGAGTCTGTATTTTCAGACATTCAATGAGCCTTGAGTTACAGTTAGTACCAATCTATTATAATTCCAATGGATTTAAATACGTTATCAGACAAAAATGGTAGTGCACAGAGTGGCATATCTTCAGAGACTTTTGGTAGTGGGGTTGCCCATCATTCTGTCTGGCGCTTCAGATTATGATTTCCAGAAAAACAGGTGGGGGCATGAGCATCAACAGCGAATACTGCAGTGCCTGCAGGATCCCTATGTAATTTATTGGCATGGTATTTCCTCCTCTCCATTACCACTCTGCCTTGCCTCTTCCTCTCGTAAAAACAGTAGGAACAATATGTACTGCCATTCAGAAATAAATCATTGTATTAGACTTGGACAAACACTAACAAAAGCTGAGTACCCACAAGACAAAAACAGTGACAACAAGTGTCTGAAAAATTAAAATAATAATGAAAAGATTATGTACAAAAGTAACTCTATCAACAACCTTCAAACTTTTTTCAGAAGATACACACACAGAGGTCAAATACAAAAAGGCTTCTGAAAGTTCCACATTCCACAAGGTCTTGGCTATGTCTTCTCCCTATCACATACTGCTCTAGTTTGCATAAGCTTTCTCTGCCCACATACCCAACGGGAGATCTCCCTCAGTGTTTGCTCAGCATGACCACTCAGAACAAACCATTCAGACTGGCACCACCACAGAGCTGTTCTTTAAACCTTCTGAAACATAGCCTGAGAATGAAAACATTGCAAATTGCCACTGGATCCTCTAAGCAAAAGAAGTAAATGGCCTTACCTCCAGAATGAGGTGGTGGTCCACACAACAGCACCATGCCCTGGCCCTGGCGGACAGATACAGTGCTTCTTGTTCTGGTCTTGAAGTTTTCGAGATCTGCCAAGAGAGAAAGAAATCATTTAAAGGGAATTGTTTTTTCCTAATGAGGATGGAAGGTTCATTAGGACTTTGCTCTGTGACAGGGAAACAAAGCAAGCATCAGCTTGGATGAGAAGTTAATGGGAATTGGGTGGACTACAGAGTAGCAGAAGGCTGCTGTGGCAGCCAACTACCAACAAAAAAGCAACAAAAAGATCAGAAAATGTCTCCACAAGTTTCAAGGTGTTGTTCAAGGTAAGGGGAAAAGCTTTTGATTTACCCACGGCGGAAGAAACATCCAGAGAAAACTCCACCAACCCATAATGCTGCTAGAGCTTTTTCTTATAAATTTAAGAATTATTGCCTTAAAACGATCACAGCCCCGAACTACATTATAACCCAGTTCTGTTTCCCTTTAGGAGACTTGTTACCGATGCCCTTGCAACCCATGTGTAGAAACCCTTCCTTTCCCATAAGGAAGTCTCCTGTTAATAACTATGTTAGCCACACAGTGCTTTAATTAAATTCAGTTCCTTCTTCCACCTATCTCCCTTTGCTCTCCTCTCCTTCAGGGGCCATGTACTGCAAAAATGCAGCTCCCTCTCTTGCCTTGCTTGCTGAATTCAAGAAACTTGCTATTAAATGATGAGGTGATGCTCTGCGAGCTGAGCAGCGGCACCACTTATTGATCAGCACCATTGGCAGCTGCGGGAGCGGTAACACACTGAATCACTTTTGTAGCCTTTTATCTTTAACCGTCCCTTGCATTTCAGGTTTCATTTTTTCTGCTTTCAGTGTGGCTGAGCCATGGTTTGGTGATTGCAAACCTGTTGTCAGTGCAGTTGGGAACTAGAGGAAACATAGGTGATAAATATTTAACAGCAGGAATTAGTAGGAACATCATTATAATTTTAAAAGTGTGAAAAATTAAGCCTTGATTTTTATCCACTCTTGATTTTTTTTTGATTATTATTTTTTAAGCACTGGTGTGCATACTTAAAAAAATTAAAATAAATAAGTAAAAAAAAACAGGAGAAGTCACTGCTTTGTTTCAGACTGACTAGTACGCAGGCTACCACCTCAGAGTGGCCTGAGCTGGAGCTGAGCATGCCGCATGTGTGCCGGCAGTGCTTGCTGCTGGTGTGTACCCACTGTGGCCACATCCCCTCTTACTCTACTGGTAGCAGATCTTCACTTTCATCACAGTAAATTAATTGTGTAAAAAAATACAAATCAATCTGAAAGAGCCGGGCTGTCAGACAGATCAGCTGTTATTCTTATGCTAGTACTTAGAAACCTTGCTCATGGACACATCCCGCTAAAGTCAAATTCAGGACAAAATCCAGGAAAAAAAGTGAGCTACATTGGCAGCAACAATCAAAAATTTTCTTGTTGTGCTAGTAGTCATCATGAGATTTCCAGCACAGGTCTGCCATACCCTCATGCTCTACGTTTCATCATTCCAGGGATCTCATTATAATTTCAGCTTTTTCATTTGCATTTCAGAGGATAAATATTGTGGTTTGTGGGAGATTTTAAAAAGACGCTGCACTGCAGTGAACTACTCATGAGAACAGAACCAGCCCAAAATTCTGCTCCAATTCACGGACAGAAGCAATGCTGACCAAACCAAGGTCATGGTGCTGCCTGCATCAGCTGCCAGCTCTGTTGTATAATCAAACTCCTTGGGCAAAATGGGTTCACACAAAAGGTTCAAAACTAGTTGAGTTTAAAATTGGTCCAAATGTAATCTGGGTATCAATTTGGCAGCAAGTTCACAGGTGTGAGCTGTTTGCTCAGACTCTTGTCTAGGCAGAGCGATATATAAGCAGCAGATCCTCATGAAGATTCAAGGTCATGTAAAGCAAGAATAAAGCAATTTATGATACAGCACATAGATAAGGGAGACAATAAAGCAGACAATCACAGAAGAATTTAAAAGAGTTAAATAATATATAATATGGAAGATTCTTCGTATTAGTATTTAGCTGTAACTGTTTTCCTCTGTCTTTGCAGAAGTAAATAATCCATTATACCCTGTGCATATACACACATATATACATACAAATACCATTTTAGAGACTGCATCGCATTCAGTTTCTAGGCACAAATTCTAAAAGAGCCATATGCAGGTCTGCTTTGGAAGGTAAGAAGGAAAAAAACTGCATCCACTCTCAGCCTGCATGGTTAAGCCTACTTGTACAGTGCTCTAGGGAACGCTTCAGTTAACCACGGGGGAGGGAGTGGGAGAGGTCTTTCATTACCAATCATAAGAAAAAGCACCTGCGTGGTGACCCAGCAACTCCTATTATAATAGCGTGGAGAGAAAGTGCATGACTCAGTAGTCTAAATGCAAATCTGGTCCTCAAACTTTTTCTGCAAGGAACAAATAACCCATTTGTTGACAAAACAGCCATATATTTGTGACAGGAAAAGAGCTGCTACTAGGAACAGAAGTCTCTGTGTGGATGAACAACTAGGAAATGATGGAAGAATGGTCAAAATCAATTAGAGGCAGCAAACAAAGCAAAGCATTCATCATTATCATTCCTGGTGCAAACTATTGAGTTTTTAAAGTCAATTGTCAATTCTGAAAAGCCTCATGCATGTGCTAAAAATTTGTCTCTGAATAAACTAGCAAGATTAAGGTAATTATAAGAAAGGCTAATGTCTCATCAAACTGATTGGACTGATTATTCTGATGCCTTCTGAAATCCACACCTTAAATTCATTTGTGCAATACCTAAATAGTAACATGAATTAATAATAATATAATTATGTTTGAAAAATTTAATAATGAGAAACTTCATTTAAACATCAACTTGCTATGCAATCTTTTCTGAGAATTTAGGAATTGTATCAGTATTGTTGAATGTTTGCGAAGTGTGCAGATCAGTGATGTGCTGATTCAAGAGGTTCTTCTGCTTTCACAGGCTGTGCAAAATGGACAAAAACATTTCCTACAAGCTTCTGCTCAAATGGGTGCAAAATATCCCACTGAAATTTTGCACGGTTGAATTCCCTGTACACGGAGGTAAAACTGGTTGGTAGACAAAAGTTAAACAAACTTGCTGGATACCTCCCCACAGGAAGCTTTCATGCAGGAGTAGCACTCTAACACTTTTTTTCCTATTTCTGTTACCGTCTTCCAAAGGAAACACAGTTGTTTAGTGCCCTGGCTGGAGAGTAGCAAGAAATTATTCTGTGTACTTTTGACATTAAAAATCAATGGGACAGTAAAGCAGGAAAAAAGAAACAACCCTTGCAGCTGGAGAATGACTCTGAACTACAGTGTAAGTGCTTTAGTTGGTTGTGTCTCCCTGACGAGGGAGCCTTAGTTTGCCTTGCCCCTAAACCCAAAGATCCTGGCTTTGGGATAGGATTACACGTGAGGATTTTTGTTCTTATATGTCATTAAAAAAACAACAACATACAAACACACCAAAAAAAGCCCAGAAGACTTACAAGCCAGCGAGCCGACTGACTTCTTGGCACACACAGTTTTTGGAGGAATGCTTGAAGTGGGACTATCATACTTCCACGTTTATCTCGACACCAGCGCTCTTTCCATCAAAAAGCACACCTGAGCAGAATGAGGAGACTTGGGAAATCTGGCCGAGGTTTGCAGGTGCCCTTTCACTGGACCTGCCTGCTGTGCTGGGGCCGATGAACCCCTGGGGGCGACGGGGCTGTTCAGCACATGCTGCAGCAGGGCTGGTCGCTACCCATACCTGTCCTTATTCTGCTCCCCCACGCTGCCTACACCTTGTTACAGTCTTCCACACCTTATTGTTCATCTGTTTCCCCTGTGTACATTGTCAATGCGGTCACTGTCTCCTGATACAAATATTTTCACCCCGTATTTTGAAAACAAAACAATTCAGGTTCTTGAAAAACTGCTGAGCATATAGATAATGATAGGAAAAAAGACAATTTCAGATTTGGGAGGGAGGCAGTGAAAGCCTTGAAGAGGTCACTCTGCTTTATCAAAAGGAAGCAAGACATTTCTGGTTTACCTGCATAAGTATTGTCACGAGGAGACAATGCCATCTCTTCAAGTGTTTGCTAGCCCAGTGGAGGAGGATGTAACAAGAACTAACGGTTAGGAAGCTGAAGTCATGGAAACAGAAGTTCCGTAAGGCTTATTGTGAGTGATGATGATCAGCTGCTGGCATAAATTACAACAGAAAGCAGAGGGTTCAGCATCCTTGAGATCTGCAAATCAAGATCACCTTTCTAGAACACGTACAAGTAGTAACTTTTATCACACTTAGGCAGCCAGGTTCAGTTAGGGATAAACTGGTGGAAATATGGCAGTGATAAATAGGAGCTATGTTACAGGGCACTACATCCTTCTAGATGTCTGGTGCATGAAATGCTGGGGAGGAGGAGGAGGTCTGGAAGCCAGGGTGATAGTCTGGTGGCCTGATGCCCACCAACAGACCTGAGAGTCCCAGAGGTGGGCTCCTGGGACTTGGCAAAACAGTATGCAAGAAATCTGAAAATAATCACGTTACGATTAATTATTTCACGCTCCCCACAGGGTACTAAATACCTCATAACAGAAATAAAAGACATGTTCATTTTCAGACTTTACAGTTAAATGTTAGATATAACGCACTGAGCATCAGTAAACAGAAGGGAGAGAACAAGATGAAGCAAAACAATGCCTGGAAGAGATAAGTTCATTAAGTTTTAGCACGCAGGCATCTTTGAAATTTAATTAAAATTTTTAGGGTGGGAATTGCTTCAATTACAGTGATCTTTCACTGCCTAGATCAAGACAGAAAGGAGCCTTAATTTCAATAAAAATATTTACACATTAAACAAACAAAACATGACCAGAATCAAGGACTGCTTACATGGGCAGGAAGATATATTGTTGGAGCCAGGATCCCTGCACGCACTTTTGGTGAAAATGTGTTCGTTCAGTGATTCATATTTGTGGCACTAGGCAGTATACGACCATTAAGAAATACTCCTCCTATTCATAGCATGGAAAAGAAAATCGCACAGTACGGCAGATGCTATAAGGATGTAAACCTACACCTAAATGATCAACGCAGCAGGCATCTGCGTGAAAAATCCTAGGTCATTTGAGTGAGCAAAAAGTGCAATTCAGTGTATTTTGTTCATAAACTCATCCTTGAAACCATATCAAATGGCAGCAAAATACTGATTGCCAATGATGCCTCTCTCTTCATACACTCATACAGATACAATAAAACAACTGCAGGCCTGCACATTTCTAAGTGGTTATTTTTAAATGAAAAAAAAAAGTAATTAAAAGTTACTGTAGACAATAAAAACATGATACAATCATTAAAAAGTAAAGAATGAAAAAATACAACTCTAGTAGGTACATAAAATCTACATAAATTGTTCTGCATGTAAATTTCTGTGTCCTTTGAGGTTCAAGAACTACGCACAATCCTGTTTCCTAACGTGTGATTATTTAGGACTGAAAAAGAGAAACAACAATTAAAAGCTCTCCAATTTTATTATGATGTGTGATTTAGAATAATTAAGATCAGATATTTGTAGATCTGATATTACATATATAAAAGAATTCCCTTGCATGTTGTTTTTTGCCCTATTTAGTTTGGATATTCTCTCTATTTAGGAAGGTGATTACCAAATTGATCAAGAGAAATTACTGAGGAAGGAAATAGTAATACTTCTCATTCTGGAGGTCAATGTACTGCCAAAGCTTATTTGGAGCGCACAATACTAAACCAATAACTCCAATGAAAATAGAAAATATTGTAAAAGCTCCAGTAACTTCAGTACTGTATGAGGAAGAGATTAGCAATGTTTTCAGTGCATAAAGGAGCCCATTGAGGGCAGTCTAACAGAAACACCGACAGGTTAGCTTACTTGACACTTAATCAGACCTCATTCAAGGAGGGAGTGAGGATACCATTTAAACTTCATTTCCACAGTGTCACTTCTCAATCCGATTTCATGGACACACACGAGTATAAAGGTACCTGTATTTAATCTGTGAAAAATACATTGATTTGTGCCGCTGACTCTACACTAGCAATTGCATGACCTTGGGAAAATCATGTAACAAAGCTTGCACGCTGCTAATGATGAGTCTTTGTCTAAAAAAGGCCTAATTAGCTGACATTTGTACATAAACTTGAATTGTAACAAAAGGACATTACAGGAGTGTGATATGCTATCAGCATGTACATGCTAACACCCGTCCTTTAATATGAACTTGAATGTTTTTTGTTGCATTACCAGATCATAAAACAGAATCACAGAATGTCTTGAGTTGGAAGGGAGCCACCAGGATCGTTGAGTCCAACTCCTGGCTCCACACAGGACCGCCCCAAGATCAGACCCTATGTCTGAGAGTGTTGTGCAAATGCTCCTTGAACTCCAGCAGCTGGGTGCTGTGAGCAGTGCCCTGGGGAGCCTGTCCCAGTGCCCGACCACCCTCTCAGGGAAGAAGCTTTCCCTAACATCCAGCCTAACCCTCCCCTGTCACGGCTCCATACTGTTCCCTCAGTTACTAGATTTTTCTGCGACCTCCAGTGAAAGTCTGCCTTAGCATCTCGTAACACAACGTAAGCAGGTAACAGTGACTGATGTCCGTCTAATTCAGATTCTTATTCCTCAAAATCATTCAAGAGCCAAGAACATGCCAGCAGCAGCTGTCCCCATACCTTAATCCCATCACCTTTTCATTTTGTGCAGGGTATTGAATTGAATGACCTCCTTCCAAAACCTCAAATGTAGTTTAACAAAAGCTTAAACAATTTGAAATGATCCAAAGCCCCTTAAGACTTTGTAGTTTGTCTCAGAAAATGGCATATGGACATTTTAATCAAAAACATATGGATTTCAGAGTAACAATTATCCAACTTTGTCTAGAGTAATGAAAAATTTCCCCAAATTTCAGGTACAAAAGTCAGTCTTTATAGCAAGGAAGATTCAATTATAAGCAAAACAAGAGTTGTAGCCTTTTATCCTTTATTAGGACTTACTTGTGTTTGTACTTTATTTATGAAATTCAGGTAAAATGAAATTTGGTAAGTCTTTTTTCTAAGCGATTACTCGATAAATCTCGGAAATCAAAGTTTGCTCTTCAAAGAAAGATTTCACAGATGACATCAAAGCACCAACAAGTTAGCGGGAGCAGATTAGCTCCTTGTTCTCTAAGTTCCCTAACATCAAGGTTAGCAGTGCAATATTTGACCTGTGCTTTTAGTATTTATATCCATTTTCATTTATAGCTCCACTGATTGTTCTATTTTAAGGTATTTACCCAAGCAGAGTGTTTACAACATTTGTACACAAGGTCCATTTGGTTCCCGTTATTGGCTACAACATGGAAATAATTCAGCTGCTGAACTCAGCGCACCCTGGAAACAAGAATGAAACAATGAGGCTTCCCTTAGGAGCTGCAAGTCTCAGGTCATTGGTGATTTGACAGAGAGAGCCCTATTTTTTATGAAAGCTAAGCTCTGTTTTGCCTTACTTTGTTTGCCAGAGGAGTGTTTCCATGGTTTTTCCTTCTTAGACTTTTTTTTTTTTTAAAAAATGCGTAGCATATTTTTAGAATCCAAAGTACTTTTGTAATTATGCCAGTTCCAAAATTAAGAGAGAACTCTATGCAAGAAGGCTATTTTTTAAACAAATTTAAAAAAACTTTTTTTTAAACAAAAACAAAAATATTGTAGAAAATTACACGAGCAGAAAATGATTCAAATTGATTGTGACAGGTGTCTGCATGTCTTTTAGAAAGCCAATTTCTGTGACTATATCACGTAGAAAGAAGCACTGCTGTACATCTCCTTGAATGGCATACTGTCAAAAACTCATACACCATTAGTGAACCCTTTGTCATTACATTTAAGATTTTTTCCTAATGATCAGAAAAGCACTGTCAATGCTATTTTTATCTATTATTCTTATTCTTGTTTAACTTACATGAAACTATTTCTCCTTTTACTATATTCTAGCCAAAACATACATACATCAATCACTTCTTTATACATCACTGAATTTTAATTTCCAAAGGAAAACATGACTAATATTCATGCTCAGAAGAAAAAAAAAGAAAGAAAAAGTGGCTTGTATGGTGCTGTATTTGACTTAAAGTCTATCTCTAGAGATCTCTGTAAGCAAATTTGGTAACACATCAGTGATACTGCTGTAGTGAGCTGATGTTAATAGCAAGCAGCTACTCAAGCATAATACCTTTATCTGTGTGTTTATCTATATCTTCAAACGGATTATTATTTTTATAGAGTGAGCTATTCAGTGAACCTTAATAGGGCATGCATATGATTGAAGGAAAAATAAAGGATTGTAACATGGGACCCCAAAAATACAAGATAATTGTAAAAGCTTTGATGGTGCAGACACAGGATGCAAACCGGTCTAGAAGCTGTCTGTAGAAACCCACAGCTACCCTTCATTAATGGAACGTAACCTTGGGACTAAGCAAAAGTGGGTTTGAGTATAACAAAACAACAAGAATCCAACCTATATAAAACGTATACAGTAAAACTTAGATATAACAGAGATAGTGATCAGTGAATAAAGAGCAAGTAATGCAGTAGTAGTAGCTAGAGCACATGAATCATTTCCCATTTAAATTGCATGGGCTGTGTGATTTCATATTGCACCCCTGAGGTTTGGTTGTAATGTGGATACAAGAAACTTGCATGGTTAAAAGTGAATTTGGTAAGTTAATAACTGGCACACTAGAAAACTAAAAAAACTTGTTCACTGACAATTTGGGGTCAATTAGTGGAAAAAACCACAACACTTACTATATACATTAAACTTCACATGAACTTTGAACAACCATGAACTGAGTTCCCGAACCAAAGGAAGTATAGGAAATACTGTAATGACATAGGTAAGGTGTAGTTACTTCTTCATTTATGTGAAAGAAACTCAAAATCCACTTATGTACACACAGACAAGACACCTAAAGTCAATTTTCAACCATGACTTAAAGAGACCTGCGGAGCATAATGTGGTTTACCTTCTCATACCCCTTATATAATTTTAATATGATCCCAGCAATCTAAAATTTAGATCGATGTTTAAGGCCATATTCAGTCCTTGAATCAAAGTCAATTGGAATTCTTTGATTAAAGGCCATATGATGTGATGTCAAGGGGATTCGGAACAGGCTGGCAATGACACCTTCTTCAGCAAAACAGTGACCAGAGGGATTGGCTCAATCGTCCTTGTTCTGACTGAATAAAGAACCTTCTACCAAAAGGTAAGCTTGTATGCCCTCTTCCAAATTGCTTTCATCAAATTTGCCTAACTCTAATACACATACAACGGAGCATACTTTAATATCCTGGATAAAATACACAACCAGATGGAAAAAGAAAGCTATTTGCATTGCTGTCCATGGAATAATATGACTTCATTGGATGCAGGCAATAAACTATGCTAATTTGGCCCATAATACAGTCTTGAAGATGAGATTCTAGTGCATCTCAATCAATTACAGATTTTAGAGGACACTGGTTTGAAGAAATCATAGCCTGTCTGTATGAAGGCAGGCTGAAAGCACTTTAACTGATGACTAGCACCCACAAAAGCATTAAAGCTTTTTGCTCTTGAAACACTTGACAAGATTTGCCTCTTGATATTTATGGCTCTAATATCTCTAAACACTGTCCCTATAAAACCTGTGCCTGACTTTTTAAAAGCAGGGTTTTATGTCATCCCTTTCACAAATACACAAAGATTAAGTTCTTCTGCCCATGTCCTTGCTGTTGTGTCAGGACTACACATCTGGCTGTGCAGTTCGGAATAAAAACCCCTTTGATACAGAGCTTAATAGAATTTTAGTTTAAGAGCTGGTGTTTGAATGAATAATTTTTAGAGTCACTGATTTGAGAAATGGTTTACAAGTCTGGGGATGAAAGCTTTCTAATCTGACCTTTAGAACAGAATTTTCACTGGGATTTCTACTTTACTGGAAAAAAAAAAAGTTGTAGATGTAAACATCTTGTCATTCTCCCAGCCTGCCTCCCCTCTGGAAAATAATTCAGGTTGGACTTTATTACTGTAGGCATTAAACATTGTTCTGCCTGTGCATTTTTACCAAACAACCATGTCCAGTTTGGACTTCTAGACCTTTACATTCCCTGTTTTTCCTGAACAGAAACGGGTAGCATTTTCACAAGATGCAAAAATTCTCAGATAAGCCTTTGCTGTAGGGACATGAGATGTGTACCGGGGGACTCCCAAGCCTGAACTCAAACCACACGTGTACAGGAGGCACACTGCCTCCTGCTAGGGAGAATGGCTCTGCGAATGGCCACGCTGGTGGTTAGAGAAGGAAATATCTGGTGTGTTTGGATGTGCACGGTCATCAGCCTCTTCCACAGCTCCCAGGGCTACGCACCAGACCAGACTTGAGCTTTTCCCACTTGTTCCTGGAAGGGAGACCTGCCAGCAGTGGGGCTGCCCGCAGGAGAGGGCACGAAACAGGGACACGCAGCCCCTGCCCTGCAGCAGCCTGCCCGTGTGCTCTGAAAAGAGACGCTGCGGAGACTTTTATTTAAGAACATGGACCAGCCCCTCTGAAGTCAAACGTCTGTTTAAGTCTGCAGGAGACAAGTAAAATATGAAGAGCCAGCAAGAAAAACAGAATGAAATATGTGCAAGCCAAGAGCTTGTTTTCCTCCCCAGCCCTCCCCGCCCTGCCTGTCAGTCAGATCTCTGACCTATGCATCATCTTGGACTTTGACATCTCTATCTGGGTTTTTATATTGAGACTATGTTTAAATCTTGCCAAGTCTTTCTGACCACCATCTATCACAGACTGATTTGTCTATCCGCATGGCTACAATTTCTCCTCAGGCTTTTACCTTGCATCTCAACGACTGCGAGAGCTCTTCCTGCAGCTTTACAAGTGCCGCTGGCCAAAACACAGCTGCACAAGTCACGGATGCCCGCGCAGCGCTTGGACCGTTTCCTCCTCCATCACATCACGCCTGAGCTGCTTGTCCTCCCTGGGACGGCTCCTCGTGGCACGCTGCGGTCTCAGCACCTTGCTGGGATTTCATCCTTTCCCCAGAATAGGCAACGGTGCAGCCCCAGTGCTTTTTAACCTTCTTTTATGCCACTCATCTTATTGAACAGGGGCTCTTATAAATACCTGCAAGCTGTCCAAGCTGTCCACTGTTCTCTTCCCAAATCAAATTACTCTTTGCTATGATGTTACCAATAAATAAATAAATAAATAAAATCTCCTTGACTTTACGTTCCATTTAATAAAAACTGCCTCTTTACTATCTTTCTACAGGAAGTACTTCAAACATTCATTTTGAAGAAACCCTTCTGCTCGAGTCAAAATGCTGAGGACTTAGAAAATTTTATTACTTTAATCTGGAAAACCTGGGCAGATATTTTCCCTTGGGTTAACTTGAACAGAATTAGTTTACTCCTAGATTTTTTTTTTTTATTTTTTTTTTTTGCAAAACAGTGCAATATTTGCACATGCTCTTGCAGCACAGATTCTGCAATAGCCATCAGGACTGCCATCAGCGGCAGGCAGGAGATACTGCACAGCCCTCTCGAGCTTGGTAACTGAGCACTGACACAGCAGCCACTTTGTGTGCTCCCTACTGGACTCTGCTGTGCTGCACCTTCTTACTTTGTGCAGCTAAATTAACGCAATTACAGACCCCTAAATAATGCAAAATAATATGACACAAGCTTGCTGATCTTGAAGTTTCCCTCTACTTGATAGAAACACAAACAAAAAATCACCCTGCAGAGATCCTGGCCTTCAGAGGTTACGCAGTTGCTCCGGTTGCCTATGAGAAGATACATTATTATGCCAGGCAGCACTACTTAGAGAAGAGAGATTTTTTCATTCTGTTCATCTCTCACTTCTAATGAATTATGAGATGGTAGTCACGTTTGCTGCAGACAGGAAAACTAACAGGAGAATTTTTGACAAACATATTTAAAGCTCCACCGTTCTTTGAATGCCAACACTGACTCCCTGATCTTATTTTGCACAAGGAAAATGGGAAAGAAAAAACCAACACAATGAAAAGCAGCCACTAGGCTAAAACTGTTTGACATTGGCCTTGCATCCCATCAGCAGAACAGGCTTTCTTGCAACAATGGGGTCCACCTTTGGGTACAGGCTCTGCTTGATCTAGGGGTCCTGGAACTGCTATTTTCCATTCATGTAAAAACAATATTATTTTGCATCAATACAGAATTAGTAGAGATCAAGCTAAGGATTGTAATTATTTCTTCAAAATATGTAAATAAATAAATAAATAAAAGCATTATTTCATTTGACAGATGAGGAATTTTAGATCCAAAAGTGGAGAGGATACAAGAAGTCATTTTAGTAATTAAGAAAAGTGCAAAGTCCTCTTGGTTCCTTTGCATATACATATGCAGCTGCTTACTTGGCTTAAGCCTCATTATATTGCCCAGAAAACGAAGGTTCACTGACCCAACATACTTCGAAGGTTTGCAATGGAGAGAGAGAGAGAAGGTGGCAACTACTCCTCACAGAAATCATGCCCAGATCTCAGCCTTGTATGATGGAAGAATGGCTCCTGTGGCTGCACATGTGAAATCAGGAGCATCAGAGCAGGCAGAGTCCAGCTCCGCTCTGGCTTTTTAAGACTACATTACAGGCAAGGTCTCTACGGGATTCTTCATCAAAATTTTGAGATATTAACATTTGAAGGAAATATCCTTATCAACTCTAAAAAATATCTGCAAGTCGTGAGTGAAAGATTGTTTAAAATGTACAAGTTTTCAGTTGGCTATATGCCATCTTCTCTTTTCAAGACAGTATGGTTCAATCTCACTGGATAACCATGATCCCTGCAGGGTCACTGCACTCTTAAGGATACTGCTTTATATTGGCATTTACATTTCCAAGCTATTTCATCTATTGTCAAAATAGTAATTTAAATTTATGATTTAATTTCCTCTGTAATTTATGCATCCTTCTAGCTGCCATCAGAACAAACCAGCTGGATATCAATGATTTGCAGAGGTAAGGCTGTATTCATTGAAGATAGCTGGGCTATAGTCTGAAGTTATGCCAAAAGGAAACTCTAATAATATCTACATAACTATTCAACTGTTCCTATCCTTTGATTTAAGAAAAAACAAACAAACAAACAAAAAAACACGTAGAAAAATATTCTGTAAATATAGCCCCACTCAGAGGATTAATACAACTGGTAGGGATACATTAATATTCACAGTTTCCTACCGTAGTGGTTATTAGCCTTTTAAAAACAGGCCAGATTTCAGATGACATCCTCTGTTTCTGTAAGAATCCAATGGTAAAGCACCAAAGGGACCACGACCACCTTGGTGGTAACACAGGTAACTCGTAAGGGCTTCAGGAGGGAGAGTGAGACCAGGGGATTTTGCTGATAAATGGAGCAGTATCAGGTCCTGCACAAAGCTGAGTGGAAGGAAGGAAAAGAAAGACCAAGTCCTGATCTCTCCTTAAGCTTACCGTGGGAGCTCTGTGTTTGTCTTTATGACCTACGTATCAAGGCAATAAACAGAACGGTGGTTTTAAGTTAAAAGGTGAAAAGTCAGCGGGACTGATTAAGCCTCAGGTCAACAGATCTTCAAATGCAGAAAGATCTACTCAATTAAAAGTGAAATTGTCCCAAATATCTGTGCTAAGAACCTGAATACTCGCTGTTTTATTCAGAACATCAGAGAAAATGAGAAATCTCTCTTATTTCCTTCCAGGCCCAGCCTGAGTTTTTCATAGCACGATCTAGCAAAGATAAGCTTCTCAAGATTAGAGTTCAGGTAACAGCAGAGCTTTCTGCGGGGCAACCTTCACATCACCGGACCATGCCGAACTGTGATCAAAGCAGTCCATGTCCATGTTCAGTTTCAACAAATGACTACATCTGCATTTGTTCCTTAGAGATCCAGCCCCTAGGTATCTGCATAAATATATACTTAGAATGTATGATATTGCTTATTTTACATATTAAAGGTAAAATTAATAAACATTGAGAGGGATGGAAGAGACCTATTGCCTGTGCCTTGCGCCCTGAATTTCTAAACCAGCGGAGAACCCCGGGCTGTGAGCGAGCTGGGACTGAAGGTGCTGGGGGCGAGGTGTCCCTGCGGGACAGGGCTCCTGCCCTCACCCCGCTGCCTGCAGCAGCACCGTGCAACATGCACATGGGAACGCGCTGCCTGAAGAACAGCACAGCCTGGCAACATGGCCAGCTCTGAGAGAAGGTGTGCTGATTATTTACAAATGCCCTGCCGCTCTTTTAAGTAATCATGTATTCATCTTATTTATAACCCTCGGGTGGAAACATAGCAGAGAGAAATCCTCTGTTCTATGGCAAGAGCCCTTCTATCTCAGATTAAAGTAAAGTAGGTTATATATCTATCCTCTGTTACGTACTCCCTGTTGGTCCTATTCATCAAAAAAAAGAAAAAAAAACACAAAAAAGGAAAGCTTATCTGTGGCTTAACCTAGTTTTCTGTCCCATCGGAGACTGTATGGCAAAGGTGCAGAGGTGGTGAGCTGATTCTCTGATGGTGGTGGCCGCACTTTGCACAGCTGAGTTCAGGTTTTAGCAAAGAAGAAACATTTGTGCACGTACAATAACTCAAATCGATTTACTTGTTTCCTTGTTAAAGAGCACTGTGTGTCACACCAATCCAAGCCCTGGGAGCCCATGCACTACTGCTGCCCAAGTCTGGATAAAACCTTTATTGATATAAATGCTATTTTCCCTTGAAAAAACACCAGAGGAGGAACCAGGGATTATTTACCTGCATGCAAGAAGGGACACTTAAGTCAGATTTCTCATACCTAGCCCCTGAGTGCTAATTGCCTAGACAGTTTTAACATTATACCTTCGCAGAAATGGGGACACCAGAAATAGCTTGTGCCCGTGCTCTTAGGAGCTGTGGCTTTACAGCTTCATTTGTGTAAGGGTGCCCACTAGAAGGTGGGGATGGTCATCACATCACAGCCGTGCTGGTGGGACTGGGGCAGCCTGGAGAGATGGGTGTCTCTGGCATAGAAGTGCACTCGCAAGCTCTGAAACAATGCTGGTGGGGTTTCAGGAGCTACAAAACTACCGTTCCTTTTGGAAGGGTGAAAAGCTTAAGGAAAATTCCCTTATCATAGAACCTGTACCAAAACAGATTTATTTATCGGACCCAGAACTTAAAAAAAGTATCAGGAGGAACTTAAAAAAAGTGAACAGGAGGCAGCGCCCAGACCAAAAAAACAACCCGTGAGAAGAGGCACGGACTTGAAGCCAAGGCTCTGAACAAGCACAGGAATACTTGAGCAAGGAGTGCATGCTCACTGCCCCAGCTGTGGTCTGACACTGGAGAAAACAATCCGCACCCCATTCTTCTTCATTTCCAGGAAGTTTAAAGCACATCGTGCTTTCTCAACACTCAGACATTAATAATGACTGTGGAAATGATTTAATTTGGGTGCCAAATGCCTCATTCAGCTGAGCAGAAGTGCATCAATTCATTGATCAATCAATGCAATTGTTGCTGCGTTTGTTTATTTAGCCAGGAAAACGCAGATACTTTGGCGGTTTTCTGAAAATGTTTTCCTTATTAATTGTTCTTGAAAGAATTACTTCATTGATCATTTAATCTTCAAAAAGAAAATGAATGCACTTCAGGGCAATAAGAGGGTACAACAGTAAAGAATTTGAGCAGCAATTATAATTTGTTTCTTAGCAACTAATAGCAAAAATTATGGGATTTGCTCGGGTGCAAGATATAACAGGAATTATTCCAGCAATGGGAATATGGAAAAAAATCCTTTTCAGTGTAATGTTGGGAGTAATTTTCTTTTTCTACCATCATAACGAAATTATTTTGGGACGGTAGGTCAAAGCCCCAAAGTATTCTCATTACAACCGCATTATTATTGTATTTTCTGCTACCATTTGCACTGCACAGTGCTGAGTCCTATCTGCTAATTCATGCATAACAATTATTTCCGCAGAAACACTTCTACTAAACAAATCCCTTTAATAAAGTGTGGGAAGAAACAGTTCTCAGAAACAATAGTTTGATTCCCTGCAGTTAAAGATGTATTCAGGGCAACAAAGAAAGTTAAAGCTTCTATAAACGATTTGAACGATTCAAGAGAAAAACGTATGAAGGCAGCGCTGGGGCTGCTGCCCCAGTCAGCACTGGGGGACGGCCACCTCCAAGCCCATCCCTGTAGGCACAGGGTAATCTTCAAACACAGGAGAACAGCCTGAGCTAAATTCCACACGCAAACTCAGCCTTCTTGCCTGACCTGGGGGAGGTGGCTGCTCCCTTTCCATTTTGTCTCCTCTCCCCTCTCTGCAGCCCGGGGAAAGCCCTGCGCCTGTGTGCTGCTGCTGGTCCAGTCCAGCACCCCCAGGGCAGGACTCGGCTGGCTGCTCCCCGGTCCTGGGGTCTCATTTCTGCTCCCCCCTGCACAATGCAATATTATTTTGCCAACTGCAGAAAATAGCTGCTGCATTAGGGTGGACCTGTGTAGTTACAGGATCAAAGGAAACTCCACGTTAGTAACTTCCTTGGAATAAAACCTCAGGTTTGATTAACATTTAAAATACAAAGTCCTATCAAAAAAGTTTCAACAACATGTCTGTCCCAACTGTAAAAAAAAAAAAAAAAAAAAAAGACTTTCAGAAAATTTCCTTGCAAGCTCCATTTCCAGGTAAGCTGAGAAGTAGTTCCTGTTTTCCTTCCCTAAGTGAAACAGGGATACCAGGCAAGTCACAAGCCACATGGAACTTGCAATTTTCCACGGTCGCTGACACACGGTGGTAGGTCAGGGACTTCTGCAAAGAGATTTCTGGTGGGAAGACACTGTGACTTGGTGTCCCAAGAGCACACTCCTCCGGACAGCTCTCACACGCAGTGGCCAAGAGAAGCAGGGAGGAACGGACTCAGAAGCCCTTAGGTCATTACCTGCACAGCGCATGGAGCACACGTGTCCTCCAGACAATCGGCAGTAGCTGCTCAGCAGGTAAGATGGGCAATGGTGGAGTCCACCAAAATAAATGAAATCTTAACGAGTATTCCTTTGCACAGTCTTCCAAACACATACGTCTGAGAATGGCCTGCAACTACCGCGCAGAACAAGCTCAGAGCTGCTCCGAGGAAGGCGTTGATGCTGCCTCACATCGGGATGGTCAAATCTTGCAGCCTTTCCCAGCAATTTATTTGTGAGTTCGTGTCTATGTAGATGTGGGCATAAATGCAACTTTCAGCACCTGTGTGCACTGATGTTCCATTCTGTAAATTATTTCACAGTCAGGAGAAATAATTTGGCAGGGACATTCACTGGGAGCACGTCCTGCCTACCACACACTGCTCTGCAAGCGGCTGCACCAGGCTCCTGCCCACAGCTAAGAGCTGCTCAGCACCTTCAAGCTGTGCCAGAGAAAATGAGGAACAACTTGCCCATTCATCACTTTCTGAGAGGTATGGTCCAACTCTGGTGCCACTAAAAATCAATACGAGTTTTATCTTCAACTTAAACGGAAGCAGGATCTGGGCCATAGTAAACAGCTTTAATCATGTGTCTGAACGAGCAGGTACGTCTCTGAAATGCAGCCTGAGAGCTGCACTTCTTCCCAGGCATAACTTCCTATTGATTTCAGTGTTATTTCCAAACAGAAACCACTGTACAGTGAATAAAATTGTCAAGCTAAGTTCCATACCCTAAAATAAAAAGCACATAATTTAATCTAGTTCAGCTGTGTTTTCGTGTATCATTTTGGAAAAGCCATTATTAGAATCCATACTCCGAGTATAAAGCTTTTTTTTTTTTTTTTTTTTTTTTTGTTGTGGTGAGAGCCTGTACTGGTATAAGCACAGCGTTTAGGGTATCATTAATCCATATTCTGTTACCGTGGCACAGCAGATTCCTCCCTTTTTCAAAATATGTTCTATTTCAGATGCAAATAACACTGGAGGAAAAAAAAAAAAAACAAATTTGAAATGTAAATGATATATCACAAAGCAAGTACTGGAGGAAAATATTAGCACTTTTATCGTAATGAGTTTGTAACCTAAATACATATTTCAGGGATTAAATTGCTGACCCTCTCTGACCTGCACACGAGGTTGAATAGCTGGATCACAGTTTAATCTTCAGTGAAGATGCCAGAGAAGAATAATATAGCCCTCGAAGAACGAACGAACATATATTAATGATGCCCCAGGACTGAGAATTTAACCCCCTGAGAGAAAAAAAAGAAAAAGCTCAAAACCCCAGACACCAGTCTCAGAAGAACCTGCAGCAACTTTCCTCAGGAACAAAACCGAGAAAACAAAAATCACACAATACACGGGTCAGGCTGGAAAATAACAGCTCACTCGGATGAATGGGGAAGCTACGGACTGGTAAAACACAGTCGTGAGTCTCTAACGAAATGGCTTTCCAGAGCTAAACCATAACGTGCAACAGAATGGGGATTACAAGACCCCAGCTGCAGTGCTGGAGCCAAAGGTGGGGCAGAGCCTGCGTGTGCAGCCACAGGCTTTCAGCAGATGCAGGTGCTGCACAAGGGGGCAAATTCAGAGAAAATAACTTGATAAAAGGGAAAAATCCTGAGAGAGCATCTGAGGGCAAACAGGCTTAACAGAGCTGTGCAGTGGCTAGAAAGGGTTTTCCCCACACACATTATTTTAGGTTGTTCCACCCAGAACCTACAAAAGGCAATGCAAAAATAGTAATATTTGGAATAAAAACACTCGGGCAAGCAGCTCTATCAAGCAGTGCTACTGCATCTAGATGTCTTGGATGTCAAGGCTGAAAAACAAGCATTACGAACACATGTGCCTAATTTTATTGGTTCTTAGAGGCAGAGCTTTTGGAATATGCTCTGCATATTTCATAATTCAGCTAATTCTGGCTGAAGTCCCTTTGATTACACACCTTAAAATGTCTAAGCTGTTTTGTCAAAGCATAGAATCTAGTTTGATAAATGCTATTTTATTTTTAATTTAATCCAAATGTTTCTAATCTGATTATAGTTTTAGTAACGTAAAAGAAATTTCAGGAATTGAACATTTATTGAGGTTTGCCATCATTATTTTAACTAGAAAAGAACAAGCTTTGTTTTTGAATTCAATCTTAATTAAGAATCAGTCAAACCAGATTTGGTTTTGGTCAACTAGAAAACTTGCAAGATTATTGCCAGATGTACCATTCATCAAGACAGATAAATTAATTGGAACTTAATAAACATTCTGTATCTGAAGCAAAGTTAAAATGTTGAAGGTTGATTTTCTTTCTCCCCCCCCCCCGGATCCTCTGTGTTTGCAAGCTCCTAGTTAATTAGTTCATTTAAGCATGCAAGGAAATTAATGTATTGCCACTGAGTCACACAGCGTCAGGATCCTCTCTCCTGGTCCCACACCCTGGACTTTGAAACCCATGACCAGGGTCTACAGAGCTGGAACCTGGTACCTGGCTTGTCCTTACATGACTGACTTTTTTTGAGAGTATGATCCCAGCAAAAGGGGTGCTGAAGTGCTTAGCTCTAAATGATGCTTCAAAAGCTTGCCCTGATAGCCAACAGAAGGCCACAATGAGCAAGAGGGGACCTGCCAAGAAAATGTAGTCTCTCGAGACGTAGACCAAGGCGGTATTTATGAAGCAATCACCTTGACATACTGAAATCTGGAGTTACCAGACTGGTATTGAGGAGGCTGTTCATTACCCACCCACAGTGAAAATGCATCTTCAGTCATGGACAAACACAAGCAGGTCAAAAGCAAACTGACAATATATTGTAAATTATGCGTGCAGACGGAGGACTTGACTTTATGCACTGTAATATTTCTTGTTACAAATCACTTTTCAATGTTGTGTGAATCTGGCGTTTATTGGCATCTTTATCCTTTTTTTTTTTTTTTTTTTTTTTTTGAGATGGAGCACATAAGCTCCTTTTACTAGTTCATCAAAACCATCTTTGGGATTAAACTCAACACCCAGTTCACCACCACTTTATGTCTGCAAGTGCATGCCTTGAACTCCTGCACTCTGAGCACAGATATTCCATAGTAGGTCCTGCTGTAACTATTGAGCTGCTGTGTATGCCCCACCCAGGACAATGGCACAGAGGCATCGCACAGATGACAGACGAATAAGCCCTTGTGTCTGTTCTCTGCCTTTCCTTTCATGACTAGGTGAGAAAAAAGATGGTTTTCATTTGCCCATTTTGCTATCATTTGCCCATTCTTATGGACTCTATCCTGTACCCCAAAACAGCTTTTCCTAATTTCATATAATGCTAATTCACATTAAGAACTATGTCTTTTGTTATCTTCAGCTTTTGGCGAGAAGGTGTAATGCTGAATTTAACCTCAAATAAATATGAAGCAGCCTCTGATATCCTTTTTACGTACACAGGTATAAATATCACTTGTACCTCCAAGTATTTGTACCAAACTACTAAAACTTAAAGAGTTATGAAAAATGTCACAGTGAATTTGTTCTTTACAAAGAGCACGCCCCTTTAAAACGTTTGAAGTATTAATTCTCCATGGAGTGAAAAATCAGTGGTGAAACCCCATTTACCAGCTACTTTGCCAGGTGGTCCCTTTCTCAAGAAATAAAGACACTGCACCCCGCATACTACAGCTAAGCAAGCATAAAACAAGACACCCATTCCTCACACACATTTACCCTCTCGATCCAGGTGTTTTCTGTTCCATGAACAGCTCAGAGCATAATACGTAACGGATCAGAACGGGTTAGAAAGGCAGGCATTGCTCTCATACTTCTTGTAGGAAGCCACAAGAACCGAGGCTGCGATGCAGTTGGTACTTACAGGCAAACTGCAGCTTTGCTTCTCTGCTAACGATCCTTCCAAATGGGTTTGTTGCTACACATTGGTACGTTCCACTGTCTTGGGTTTTGTTGGGATTATTGATCAACAGGTTGCCTTCCACTGCACTGTAGCGGTAATCCATACCGATGTCAATATTGGTCCCATTTAATTTCCACCTATAGTACAAAATGCCAAAGTTAAATCCTGCTAATATTAATGGGTACTCTTGTGTATTTGAAAATACCACATGTAGGAAATAAAGATTTAAAACATCTTTGACTACTCAAGGAAAAAAAAAGCATGAAAATTTAAGTTTCTTGCACAGTATTGAAATATTCTAGTATGTAACTGAAAAAGCAATATCCTCGACATATATTTCAGTCCCTGATATGATTAATGTTTCTGTAGTTATTGCAAGTGCTGCTGCTCTTTGGAATTAATCATTTTGCAAGAGGAAGTCCCAGAAACAGAATCTTTAAACTGTTCAAGCCCACAGAGGCTTCTTTCCCTCTCCTGACTTAAGCTGGCTGTTTGTTTTTAAATTTAAGAAAATTCACTCACAGCAGATGTTTTCACTAACTGGGGCACTGAGAATTTCTAACACCACATTGTCCCAATTACAGCAACTGTCATCCCCACTGCTTGCCGTGGAGCGTGCGAGGGAGCCGCAGCCTCGGAGCAGCTCCCTCTACCTGAACCTATGCAGAAAAAAATGGAATATTTTTGCATGAGCAAATCAACAGTCTGCTACATCAAGTAGTCACGGCAGAAGGCAGCAGGTGGGATGAGGTCTTATGACTCCCACAGGTTTCAAAGCGCCCTTTACTTTGGTTAAAAACGATAAGAAAGGTACCAAAGGGTGGGGGGGGGGGGGGGAAGGGGGGATCAACCAAAATGATTTACATCAGCCCAAGTGGATGTGTGGAACAAGAACAGCAGCATTGCCACAGAAATAGAACATCTTTTTTCATGAGGATCTCAAAGCAGTTAATAAAGCTGAAAAACTTTAAGAGCTTTGCCATGTGTGTGGACAAATGAAGAAGCCAACATGATTTATAATCCTTGCATAACCTTTTTGAACCAAATTTTGCAATTGCGTTGCAGCACATTCTGATTTCCTGGTGCCTTTTTCTTTGGTATCAGCACTGAGAGAACCCCAGGGGCACTGCTGAGTTAGACTGGGTGACATGTGCAGGAGAAAGGCTGCAGGGGGACACGACCGTAACGCGGTGATGGTGCTAAGGAACAGTAAAGCATTCAACAAACCCAACAGTTGGTCTGGGATTTCCTTTCACTTCACAGTTCAGCTTCACTTTCTTTTCCTCTGAATCCAACGGGAAGATCACGCTGCTGGGTTCCTGCAGGAAAACCGGCCCGTGCAGTGTGTTGTCGTCTGCATTAATGAGAAGAAAAACATGAGAGACTTGCAGGAATCTCCATGCATCAGAAGCTAAAACAGCACCTTGTCAGAAAGAGACCAGCTACCACTCACCCTAAAAAGAAGCTGTAACAACACTCGATTTTAGAGAAGCCAGATGTGTGTTTTGTTTTTTTTTCCTCAAAAGCCAATGAACATTGCATGGACTCAACATTCATGAAAACGTTTGCACACTAACTAGAGGACAGATTGGGATTCTACCCGAAGCTCAATGAATGGGAACAGGCACAATCTTATGGTTGTAACATAGCTCAAGTAAAATTGGAATGCTTAAGCTTCACTTTTAAAAATTGAAATTTTTTCTCTGTAAATTATAAAAAAAAAAAACAAAAAAAACCACATTATTAAATACAGCCACACAGCATATTATCTGGATGTTGACCAGCAGGTACAGCTCCCCAGAAACTCCCTCAGCGGGGCTGGATCTGCCATCCAAGAGCTGAGCGCTCTTTGCAGTCGGTGGCTGTAGCCGCACAGCAGCAGCTCAGAGGGGCCACGTGGCCTCGCTCAGCATCCTGGCTTTCGCCACCTCAAGCACACAGCTGCCACGTTACACAATGCTATTGATTTTATTCCTCCGGTCACCCAGTACAGCATTATTATAACCGTAAGTAACAAGAAGATAAGCAGCAGCACCAACAGGGTTTGTACCTGGCAATAGCGCTTGCACCGGGTTGCAGTGCACTCTCTGGACTCGCGTCAATGCATCCCCAGAGGAGCTAATGCACTCTGGACTCACTGCACTGCATCCCGAGTGGTGCCAGTGCACTCTCTGGACTCACTGCAGTGCATCCCTAGTGGTGCCAGTGCACTCTCTGGACTCACTGCACTGCATCCCCTGTGCTGCCAGGGCTCTCTCTGAACTCACTGCACTGCATCCACAGTGGTGCCAGTGCACTCTCTGGACGCACTGCAGTGCATCACCAGTGGTGCCAGTGCACTCTCTGGTCTCACTGCACTGCATCCCTAGTGGTGCCAGGGCACTCTCTGCAGACACTGCAGTGCATCCCCAACGGTGACAGTGCACTCTCTGGACTCACTGCACTGCATCCCCAGTGGTGCCACTGCACTCTCTGGACTCACTGCAGTGCATCCCCAGTGGTGCCAGTGCACACTCTGGACTCACTGCAGTGCATCCCCAGTGGTGCCAGTGCACTCTCTGGACTCACTGCAGTGCATCCGCAGTGGTGCCATTGCACTCTCTGGACTCACTGCACTGCATCTCCAGTGGTGCCAGTGCACTCTCTGGACTCACTGCACTGCATCCCCAGTGCTGCCAGTGCACTCTCTTGAGTCACTGCACTGCATCCCCTGTGGTGCAAGAGCACTCTCTGGACTCATAGCAGTGCATCACCAGTGGTGCCAGTGCACTCTCTGGACTCACTGCACTGCATCACCAGTGGTGCCAGTGCACTCTCTGGACTCACTGCACTGCATCCCCAGTG